>NC_041037.1:17832369-18016960 GCF_900634625.1 Parambassis ranga
GCATGTTGTCTTCCACAGGGCAGGGACAGTCATCAGGCTCAGACTCAGGGAGAAGATGTGCTGGAAGACCCCACACAGCTGTGTGGCACAGTCCCTGAGTACTCTGGGGCTGAGTCCGTCCGGTCCTGCAGCATTTCCCGGTCGTAGTCGACTGAACTCCCTCCTCACATCTTCTGTGGTGATGGCAACTGTGGACACAGAAGAGCAGAGAGAGAGATCTGATGGGGGAGGGTGGGGGGTTGTTAGTGGAAGGTGGGGTAAGGGGGGCAGGGTGATGTTATTGATGGGGAGGTGAAACTGGTTAGTATGGTTAGGGGGAGGGGGAGGAGGAGGAGGTACATTGTTGTTATCGACAGGTGTTAATGGTGCATCACAGGGAGGGGGAGGGGGAGGGTGGTCAGGGAGTGGACTATCAAACCTGTTGAAAAACAGGTTCAGCTGGTTGGCCTCCTGCAGATCTCCATCCATCAGCTGGTCGGAGATCCTATTGTGGCCGGTGATGGTTCGCATGCCACTCCATACCTCCCTCAAGTTGTTCCGGGCAAGTTGGCTCTCCAGCTTCCTCCTTGCCATCTCCAATCTTCTCCTTCACCTCTGCCTGGGCCCTCCTCATCTCCTCTCTGTCTCCACTCAAGAAGGCTGTCTTCTTTCTGTTGAGTGATGCCTTGATGTCCTTTGTCACCCATGGTTTATTGTTTGGAAAGCAGCGTATTGACCTGGTGGGGATTAGTGAATCTGTGCAAAAATTAACATATTCTGTGATACAGTCTGTGAGTGTGTCTACATCCTCACCATGGGTGTCACAGAACACATCCCAGTCAGTCACCTCAAAACATCCCTGCAGGGTCTCCAGGGCTTCCGGTGTCCACCTCCGTACAGTTTTGGTGGTCACCGGCTGCCGCTGTACTGCTGGTATATACTGGGGTTTGAGGTGGACCTAGGCTATGGTCTGATCTGCCCAAGGGAGGGAGAGCTATGGAGCTGTATGCCTCTTTAACATAGCATACAGTAAATCTAGAGTTTATTTCTCTTGTTTACAGTCCACAAACTGCTTGAAAGTGGGCAGAGTTTGATTTCAGATTAACCCTTTAAACCCTGGCCATATTAAAAGAAAAAATCACCTAAAAAGACATTCCCGAAGAAAATGAGGAAATGCACCACAATAATAATGTGCATATGCATGTTCTTGGTGTCTAGGGACATCTAGGGACATCAGAGAATGCATTTCCAGTGTTTTAAAATATTGTGTCTATTAGTATGCCTGAGTAAATTAGAAAAAAACTACAGGAGAAATGTAACAATTTTATCCTCGCCTGAGTTTTTTTTCCTATTTGACAGAGGAAAACATTATGCAAACAATGATTCTATGTAGCACAGATGCATGATCACATTCAGCTATTCCTTGGCTACAAAATATACCAAATTTGATAGAATTTGAACAAAGAGCAAAGCCTTCACAAAGGTTTTAGTAAGGATATCACCAGGCGGACACTCAGTTTGGCACAATTTGGCACCACATTGCCAAATAGGTTACTATAGCTATAGCTAGCTTACTCATTTCCAGTGGAAACTGGCTGGAAAATACAATTTATATCCATTTCACTAGTCTATTGCCATCTACTGGAGCTTTTGGGTATGAATTTACCTTGCACTTCATCAACTTCTACCATTATGCACAGTGTAAAATCAATAGAATTGATTTTGTACATTAATGAAAGTCCAACCAAATATTAGGTAAAGAAAATAAAAATAACAACAAGGAGAGGTGATGCCTCAGTGTTGAGCCCAGATGGGCCTGGAACCTCACTTTCCTCTTCTCTTCCCTCTTGTTGGCTGTGAAAATAATAACAATTATTATTATCTGTAATTGCATACATATTGAAATACACATATTATGTAAATAATATGTAAAGACAGTATTGAATAGGATTGAATCATCCTTCTTCATCTCTGTTCAGCTGTTCCCTTAGGGGTTGCCACAGTCAATCATCACCACTATCCTCTGCATCCTCCTCTCTCACCCCAACTACCACCCTGCTGTCTACTATATTGTGTACACGTATATATATAATAAATCATTTTATCGATCAACACGGATATTAGCAACAAACAGTTTACACTTCAAAATAAATGTACAAAACTTACTCAACTTACTCAAACTGGGTCTATCTTTTCCAACGTTCAACGTTGCTGGCAACGGGGTCGAACGAATCCGGAAATTCCTGCCGTTGAAATTCTGCTCCATGCCCCTCTCGTCACGGTATCATGAAGAGATACGCTAGTAGCATCGGTCAGTCTTTTGGCTTGCCAGAAAGATGCCAAAATGCAACCCGAATACGTCACGATGCTGTCCCGCTCTTTACACAATCTTTGGGTTGACTTGACATATGCCATAACTCAGCCATATGATGGAATACCGTTGGCGCCTTTTGATGTATTAAGGTAAGCCATAACCACACCACAATGAAGCCAAATGCCAGGGTTTTGGCAAACCAGACATATGCCATAACTCGTGTCTTTTATGGTAATCCATAACCATGCCAAAGTTTGGCCAAAGCCTTTATGCTGTGCCAAAACACAACCAAAAAATGCCAGATGTATGCCAAGCCACAGCCAAAAGGTTTGCTATCTGGGTAATGTATGATGTCTGTGCATGTTTGCTCCTCTCTCTCTCTCTCTCTCTCTCTCTCCTTCATCCTCTCTGTCCTGTCTCCCTCTTCTTCTCCTCCACCCGGCCGACTGTCAGCAGGAAGGTTCTTCCTTATGAGCCGGGTCCTGTTCAAGGTTTCTTCCTGTTAAAAGGGAATTTTTCTTGCCTCTGTTGCTCTTAAGGGGGTTCAGGCTCCACCAAAATGTAGGCAATAAGTTCTTCTCATGGAGTTCAGTCTTATCTTTATTTGTGCCTACCACATATTATCCTTTACAGTGGCTACTCCTGTGCTCTTCCATTCCTGCACTACATTTCTGGGAGTGGAGACAGACAGTCCAGACCTTTCACATCATTTCTGGTACCCTTCTCCTAATTCATGATAATGAATTATCTTTGTTTTAGGTCAGCGGAGAGCTGTTTAGAGGCCCCCATGTGTCTACTCTCTAAGAAAGAACCTAGGACAAGTACAGCAGCAGTTACCTATGTTAAACAGCTTTTTCATGATTGATTCCAGCTGTCTTTGTAACTGAAGATCTAACAAGCTAATCAAAGCAGTTTTGTGCTTCAACCTGCTTTATAAACCCCTACAGGTCTTGAAATGAATGTGATAAAAAGGGTGCCAACACTTTTGCACATTACATTTTTTACATTAAATTTTATTATAATAAATCTCTACTCTAAGGATGTCAATCTGGAAAACACTCAGATGTCTGCATCTCTGGAGGAAACAAACCTCGTCGCTGTGATCTTCTCTTAGGAAGGTAGAGCAAATTATCATGAAATGATAGGGGTGCCCAAACTTTTGCATACCACTGTAATCATGTTTTCAATTAGGATCTTATGTTTAGCAAGTATTTGACAGTGGTGGAACTGCTGTGTCTTCCTATCCAGGAGTTCGATGGCTCGTCACCAGAGGTTTCCAGAGGTTCCACGGATGTACTGGTGGCTTGTGAGCAGCATGAGAACAATTGAAGAAATGTGACAAAATCACAGCATTCAAAACTTTTCAGATCCTTCTATGTAAGTGAGTTTCTGATACATCGGAATTTTAGAGTGTAGTTTAGAGTGCACCTCAGATTTTTGGGATCTAATGTACTTAATACTCGAACTCTGTTACATGCATAGGCTACTTTGTTTATTTGAACTCAAACTTATGTTGACATGGATAAGAAACATCCATCCAGGCCTTCCTCAGGTGGACGTGTCCTCTGACTTCCCTTGTTCTGCAGACTGGCTTTTGTTGCTGTCTGTTGGGAGGAACCAAAAAAACATACAAATTACTTCCAGATAAACACAAACAAATGATGAACATGATCTCACACTAACTTCGGAGAGGAACTTTGTTTGAACTCACCCCCTTCAATATTCCTCATCGGAAGACTCCTCTGCATCACACTCACTGATGAGTCAACACAGACACAGCCATCAACTTTTACATCATTTACTGACAAACATGAAGCTGTCAGAATGAAGTGATCTAAAGTCTGACCTGTTGACAGCAGCACCTTCTGGATCTTGAACCAAAGTGAATTCGTCTGGATCAGAGTCCTTTTCTGCATCCTGTAAGAATGATAAATATTATAGAAACAAACTGTATTTCAGGTTCAGAAATGAAAACATGTACAAATATTAGTGAGAAAACACAAGCAGCGGTAGCAGACTTTAGATCTGAGGAACGCTTGGATGGTGAGCAGCTCATCTGTCTTCTGTTCCACTAAACCCAGGTAGGACATGATGTTGTTGTCGGTGACGCTTGTGGAGGAGCCCACCATGTCATCAATCAGTGAGCGGTCACACTCTAGGCTGGAGAAGGTGCTGTTTACTCCTGTGAGAGGGAGGAGTATCAAGTATTCGAGTATCAATGTTCTAACTGATGACTCGATTTAACAGCTGGAAGTCACAAGGTTGTGAAAAAAACCTGTTTTAATCTGTTCCAGGACTTTGCTGATGATGGTGGCTTGGTCTTCATAATCCTCTGCCTGAGACTCGGCCTCCTTTAATCTCTCCTGGACGTCTCTTAGCCGAGAGTCATAATCCTGCTCCTGCTGCCGACCTTTGGCTTCAGCCTGCTCCATGTTTGTTTGGATCTAAACTCATTCACAGCACAAATACATAAATAAATGACCCAGCAAACCACTGTCTTCAATGTAATTCAGAAGGTTGCAGCAAGGCAACTGGACTTGTAGAATTTCTACAGGTCCAGTAGCTTTGCTTTAACCAACTGAATAAAAATGACCCGGATGACTGAGAATCTTCATCAACAGGTTCATTGTAATGTGTGAGACCTTCAAATCAAACTCACCTGGCTAATTTCATTCTTTAATACATCAATCTCTTTGTTTTGCTCGTTCACCAAATTGAAGAGAGCAAAGTTCTCCTCCTCACCTACAGGGGGAAACAATACAATACATAATACAGCAGGGAGATACAGTGTGTTTCCATTTAATGAGACCCCCTTCTGACTGGAGAAAGTTGGTCTAGCTAGAGCGGGATCAAATCTGGTAGTTCAATCTTTGGTAGTTCAGTGGATGTTTTACACATGGCGTGACCCAGATACTGTCCCCATGAACCCAGAAGTATGATGTCGCTAGCCACATTCGTGTTCAGACCTTAGCCAGATTTTAGCAAACCCAGCTCAATCCACCTCTGTGAGGTGGATCTATCTATCCAGCTTTAACTGGATTTTTGTGCTGTTCTGATTGATTACACAAGACTGAACGGGGTCTGAATGTACTCATGTACAAATGCAAGAGGATTATAATCCTGACATAAACTGTGTGCAGAATATGAGACTCACCCTGGATGAACCTGGTCACCAGCAGGTCCAGGTTGTCCTCTCCTGTCACAGTCTGAAGTTTCCTAAACATGTCCTCCAGAACGTCCAGAGACACGTCCTGTGAGTCCCCCCTCCTCTGCTCCTTCAGCTCTGACACTGAGAAACACAAAACACATCAGATTCACATCAGTGAGGCACCAGTCTCATCTTCATCAGCAGGGTTAGCATTAGCATCACAATGTTATGTTTATCATTCATTATTCTCTTTAGTCTTAGTGCCTGTATTCACAATGACACAAGGACACACAAATGTGTAACTGTATTGTATGTGCAACATTATTGCCTGCTACATGAATTCTACTGAGAAACACATGTTGTTTGTACTTTTGTCCTTTTCCGCTGTGGCTTTTTGCATTGATGAAAAATGAATGATACAATTATTGGAACTGTTAGCACTGCTAAAACTTTAGACACATTAGCTACAACATCATGCGGGCCGCCTGCCTCTTACATTGCCTGGTTCCCATTTTGTGGTCGCTCCTCTCGCTGCCCTTGACGCTCATGAAGTTCTTCAGGCTGCTCTGCTGTGCAATAACCCGCTCCAGTTCCTTCATCTCAGCGTTAAAGTGAGCGTGTTCCTTCTCCGCTGTCTCCCTCAGCACGGTCAGCTTGGACTGAGCCTCCACCCTTATGTATACCAGTTCCAGATATGAGCTGCAACATCTCAGAGGTTTCCTTCCATTTAACACAACTGGCTGTCTCAGGAGCTCACCTTTCTTCGTTAGCAGCGCTGATCTGGTTGGTAACTTCTGCGTTCTTCTTGTGGAGTTCCTGCAGTTCCTGCGATACAAATATATCTGCTAATAAAGTGTTGAAGGAGAAATCAACAATGTGCCCATGGTGATGATATGATAAGAGTTGTAACCTTGTTCAGCTTGTTGTGTTGCTGCTGGAAATGGTGACGCTCATTAAGAAGACTCTGCAGCTTCTCCTTCAGATGGCTGTTTTTTGCTAACTGCTCATTGAGTTTAGTGGTGGCCTGGACAGAGATGAACATAAAGTAAACAACAGAATGGCTTTGTTTTGTTTGTTTATGCTGTAGCAATGAGTTTGATGACTCACTCTGTGCAGCTCTCCTTCCACAGATTTCTGAGTGCTCTGTACCTCTGACCTAACACAGAGACTGACAGCTCCTCTTCTCGCTTCCATCATCTCGGACTCCAGGTTTGAAATCTGCCCGCATTAAAGTCAAAAGTAAAAAATATGAATCAACATGAAATGATGAAATACATACACGATATACAGTCAGACCTTTCTCTGCAAGTCCTTTTGTTTTTGCCTCTCTCTCTCTAGCTCTTCATCCAAAGCATGGTTATGCTGGAGCAGCTTCTGAAGACGCTGGATGTCCTCAGTCTTCATCTCTTTGCGCCTCTTACACGCGCTGAGCTTTTCACGGAGCTCCTCCTGCTCCTTCAGCAGATTCTCAATCTCCTGCCTTCATCCAAGTCAACATGTGATCAAAAATACAACAGACACACACACACAAATACAGTGTGTGAGTTACAGTATGGTAAGTGCGCTCACTCTTGTTTGTAGATTTGTCTCTGGGTCTTGCGGTTGTAGGCCTCATTCTCTCTCTCCATGGTCCTCACTCGTCTCTGCAGGTCCTCAAGTTTGGCTTTCTCTAACTCTGTTTAAAAACGTTATTTAACATTACAGATATTTCAACCAAACAACAATACAACTGATAATAATTACAAGATTTAAAAACAAAAAAACACACATCACCTGTGCCACCTGTGCTCGAGGACGACCTTCTTCGAGACATGTTTACACCAAATGCAGCCAAATCTTTAAACAAGAAAACATGAACGAATGTCTTAATGGAAATATCATTGTCCTCTGTCACGTTTCCTATTTAGTCTATTTAAGATATTGAAATCTAATTTTAAATACACAGGTCATCAAAATAACCAAAATGCTAACGGTGTTACAGAAGACATCAAATATTTAGCTTGCTCGTACTTAGCTAAACTATATCAGGTGTGTGAAATGTGTGTGTTGTGCTGTGTAAGAATAAATAAAAGTTTATCTGACCAGCTGTACGCTTGGGAACCCACCGAAGCTTTGCAGGACACCAGTACACCGCAGCGGCAGCTGTCTGAAGTGTTGTTAGCAACCGTTGCTAAGGAACACGGGACAATCAGGCCCTGCTCTCAGGCTGTCGGGCAGCGGCCTTCAAGGTGCTCCGTATGAAATTAACACATGAGAGATACTATATGAAATGAGCCTATTTTATAATATGGTAAACAAATATTAATTAAAGGTGTGTAATTTTCCAATGACAGATGTAGTCGGATTGGCTTACATCTGGCTCAGGTCAGAACGCAAATACGGCTAGTGAATCCCACTAGCTCTGTGATACTTCCAGGTTCACAGGGACAGTGTCCGGGTCGCATACAAAAGCCACATGTAAACAACCGTCGAACTACGACAGCTTTGCCCCGAGTTTATTTTCGACGGGGCTACAAAGGAATAAACTGCTTTTTGAACCGAAAAAAACCCCAAAAGAACAAGAGACACAGGACAAAAAAACAGCACGACGCATGCACGCACGTGGTCCTGTTGTGGCCTGAACAGACTCTGTATATTACGAGGTGCCACCTAGAGGTTTGGAGGACAACAATCAAGCCGGATTAAGCTGGATTGAGCGCGGACACATGTGTTTTAGCCAGGTTTGAAAATAGGTCTGAACGTATCCAGCTTAAAGGCTATCCAGTATCAATCCTACACTAGCTGGATTGACTTTCTTCAATGTGAACCTTAGTGGGCTGTACACAGGGGCGGAGTGGGACAACTTTTCAGCTCGGGAGTTTAATGGCTAAGACTGGCCCATTATTCACCACATGAAAAATTAGCACGTATTTTTACCACAAAATATATGTTTTATTACAGTATGGAAAATATTAATAAATAACAAATAAATCCTGGCCTGCTTCTTCTTGTTCCTGTGCCTGTTTTTGCTTTACCCTGGACTACTGCAGACTCACTGGGCACTGTCATTCTTTCCCTTCTCTCAGCATCTGCCTCACCTATGAAATAATATATAAATGGAAATGCTAATGCCAGGACACAAACAGCATCTTTGTTATGTTAATGTATCAACACAATGAACAGTCCTGAAAAACAACTTTTGTTACATCTTTTTTACTTACCAGCACTCCATTCAGATGTGCCTGGGCCCTCCCTAATTTCGGTTTCATCAATATTGTCTGCCTGGCTTTGCTCCTCAGATGCTACAAAAAGCAAGCCATAAGGGAATTCTTTTACAGCACACTTACTGAACATTAAATTATTTAATTATTATTCTTCTTATTATTATTTATTAAATTATTTAGATAAGGCTACACTATTTAAATATATTATATATTAGGCCTATGTACATTCATTTTAATAGCCATTGCCTATGTAGCCTATACAATGCATGAATATTTATTTTTTAAATGTTAGTCTATTGTTTAGTTTAGTTAGTTACTAATTGTGGTAACGTGTGTAGCTGAATGTATTTATGCTAGTTTTAGTTAAATTATCAATTAGGCCTAACGATATATGTCCCTTATCATTTGCCTCTTCTGTCTTCTTGAGAATATGTCAGTGAGCTTTGCACATTTGGCAGCATCCTCAATCAATGCAAGAACTTTAACCTGGCTTTTTCAGCCCACCTGGTCTCTTCCTATCCGTTTTTACCCGCTTCTCAGCCTCCTGGCCTGCTTCGCTTCTCTGTCGTCTCGACTTTTGGTAACAGTGAGCTATGCAAAGGGGTGTTTGTGTGAAATGGTAGCTCCCAAACTCCCCTCTGTCATAAGAGACAGGTCGATTCAGCGCGAACAGCGCTGCAAAGAATCGTTTATATTCTACCATGATTACTACTATTCCTCGTCGCCGACCGGCCCACCGGGAATCCTCCCGACTCTTCCGATTACCCACATTACACCTTACATAAGTGATGCCAAAAACTGAATTTTTTTGTTGTTGTTGTTGTTTTTGTAGAGTATAAACCCTACACACAAATGAAAAGAAGCAGATGTCACTTAAAAAGAATGTCAACCCTACCCCAGTGTCAACCCCAGTTATATCCTAATTGCTTATATACATTACAGTCCATGTTTATACTTGTTTAATAGCTGGGCAAAGAACAGCCTGGGGGCAGAATCAGTGCACCCCGTGGACTGCTTTAACTCCCTGTTACACTTTCGGGTCTGCCATTCACAAATTTGGTTGTTTGTCATAAACATTATTACTTTAATTTGCATGTCCATACTGAGCTGTGGGAGACCCTGACACACAGTGTGCACCCACAGTGAACCCAGAGTGCAGGAAGAGGAGTAGATTCTCACATTGATGAGAATGTAACAACAGAATAAAACGTCTAAAGGTTAATGAGTTCAACTGCGAAGGCAAAAACAACTCACAAAATGGGAGCAGGTACGAGACATAGACCAACTGACAAAGACAAAAGGGGGCACAGGACTGTGAGCCCCCGTTACACATACACAGGTATCTGTAAAAAGACTTTTCCCTTCGTTTGTGCCTTTCATTTACACATAAACTAACTAACTATTCTAAAAACTCTGGCAAAAGTGGAGAAAAACAGTTTGCGTCAGTCTGCGTGTCAGTTTGTGTGACCTTCTTTTGTGTAGTACGGCTCCTAGAGCAGCTGTTGTCTAGTAATGTAAGCCTTCCGGGTAGTATTTGCATTTCTGTTGGTGTGAGCGCTTTTGTACATGTTTGCATACAGCTCCTCTTACTGTGTAGAGGAGCAGAGACATATTAGGTCTCCAGGTTCAGCAATTTTGGAACAACTTCTGACACAAAGGCTTCTGATTGGCTTGCACGGCTTTCTCCTTCTTCCTACACTGCCATCCACAGGCCTGGCGTAGTCATGACAGCTCTTGGGAGTGTATTTACGCGTGTTAATGTAAACGGAAACTTTTTTGAAAATGATGATGTATGGAAAATAGAGGAAAGGAAATATTTGCTTTTCAAAATACCTGGCTATGTGTAAATGGGGTGTAATACACAAGGCGGTAACAAGACACAGGTGAGAACAATCAGGGCAGGGCAGGTAATCAACACACATACACAAAGGGAAAACCAGACTTTCAAAATAAAACAGGTGCTGTGCTTTACAAATTAATCATAAAGGAAGCAGACAGTGTGTGTAAAACCAACTAAAAGGGGGATCATGACACAGTATCCAATTAACTATATTATTTATTTAAAAAAAGCCCTTTGCTTTCTTTATGGAGGTTGAAGTGACCCTAGTCAATATTTCAGTTGTGTTCACTATCGTGTTTCTCCTTGTGTTTTAAGGTGATCTTTACCTAACCCCACACTTTTATGCCTAACCTTAACTGGGAGTTATTTTATGGCAAATCCAGCCTCAAACCTCAGACTTCTGAGTGAAAGTCCACCATGTTGCTTGTACCTCGAACATCCCTAACTCTGCCTCTTAGGCTATGTTCAGACTGCAGGTCTTGATGCTCAATTCGGATTTTTTGGTGTAATCCGTTTTTTGTTTATTTGAAGAGGATACGATGTCTCACAATGTGTGCTTGTGTGGCTTTGTTTATGTGAATGTCCAATCGTAGCCAACATAATTACAACCAAATAATATTAAAAAGAACGCTGAGAAGGAAGAGAGCAGTAGCTGCAGCGTCTGTGCAGAGATGTGTGTGGGTGTGGAGTGGTGGGATAGTGATGTGACTGCTTTTAGAGACACTGACTTCATTCATAACATTCATAATTTTAGAATGACGAGAACCTTTGAATACGTCTGCGAGCGCCTTTCTGTATCACTTTCATGGCAAGACAGTCGACATCTTCCTCTTCTGTGAGCAAGCTGTTGGAGTTTGGCTCTACTTCCAGGCAAAAGGCAATTGATGCTGAGAATACCTGGTTTCTGCCCGCTCCTGTGTCGCAGAATTGTGACGTCAGTCTTTCACTGATGCAAAAGTCGGATATATGCCGCATAGCCGTTCAGACTGAGGTCGCATTGCAAAAAATGGGATACATATCTGATTTAGGACCACATATGAAAGTGGCCTGGGTCGGATATAAAAAATCGGAATTGAGCTGTTCAGACATGACAATATCAGATACAGGTCAAATTTGTGCAAAAAAAAAAAAAATCAGATTTGGGTTACTTTGCAGTTACCTGCAGTCTGAACATAGCTATGTCCTTATTTGGATTTTGTTTGGCTGGTTTGGTCCCATGTTTTAATGACATTGGTCAATAATTTGTTTATTTTTTGTGATGACATGAAAAAAATAATTTCTCACTGTAGCTTTAGTGAGTGGAACTCCAATCAGCAGGCAGTGAGTCCAACCTAACTCCCAGGTTATCAATTATAGGCAGTGTGAGCTGCGATCTTAATTATGCAAAAATGTAAGTTTTTAATATAATTAAAACTAGCAAGTCATACAAAAGTTAATACCCCATATCACTCAGTGTCAGCATCTCTACAGCTTGATGAAGAGAAGACAACTGTCATTAAAACAGCCATTTTTGAGAGCCAGAGGCATACAAACTAATACTTACATACTCACATCTGAGCAAATCTCCAAGGTGGTCCCTTAATTATGACACCAAAAGTATTCAAATACACCTTGTGGTTGCTGAGATATACTCAATTCATTTTGGGCATAGCTGATGCCTTAAAAAATAGGCTTGGGGTAGATAGGGTTAAGTGCTTCTTGAAGAGTGTTGTGTGTGTAAATATTTTATAAAAAATAACAGATTTTTCTTACCTTCAAAAGCAAGACGGATGATGTGTGACATGCTGGGAGGTCATTTTGTTTTATTTTACCTTTAAAAATCATTTAAATGAGCATATTGTTATCAGCATGTTAATGGTGAGAAAAATGAAAAGAAGAAACCATCTAAGTGTGAATCTTAATTTGAGTAATGGCTTGTTAAATCTCATGTTCAGCATCACTTCATATATTAATTGAGGCCAAACCTGTGACTCAGGTGTTAATTATCACCTGTTTCATATCATACCACATAAAATGTAAAGCTATATGAGGGAGACAAAATTAAAAGCTGATTGTTTCTCTCTCTCTCTCTTGTATCTTGGATCTGAGGTACCTGATATACACATACTTTAAAGGTGTTTTTTTAATAGGGGAGACACATAAACATAAATCAGATGTTGTCACACACTGCACTGAACACTAAATAACAATTTCAATGTTTGCCTGAGTTTGGACAAAGTAATTGTGTCTGTTTGGGTTGTGTTTGTGAGAATTAAAGAAAGAAATGTGGGCTAAAGAAAGACAGCAAGAACAAAGACATCTGTTATAGCATAACAAAGTATACATAGTGTAAAATGTATAGTATAGTATAGTATAGTATAGTATAGTATAGTATAGTATAGTATAGTATAGTATAGTATAGTAAGGCTTCATGTAAGGAGTAGCTCGTCACCTCGTTTAGAACACACATATGTGCTATAAAAGTATACATAAAAACTACTTAATACTTAATATTAATATTTATTCAGGCAGCCATGTGTGCATTTGTAAAACTATTTTCCTGACATAACTCTTTCAGCAAGAAAGCTTACAGTCACTTGAACCATGGTCCTCCCCCACTGACCTGCTGGCCCCCAGCCTTCATGCTCAGCAAGGTGGATTAATAAAATGTGAGCAGCTACAAGCTGTTGGACGTGTGCATGACAACAACAAGGTGTCGACTGAAATGAACTCTGTAGTGCTGTATTATTCTGCAGCTCTTACATCTGTGCTTGGACACCCAGGACATGCTGACATTTACTATCATAACAGCAAACAGAGGCGTGTCAGCAGAGATGCTGGTGCTGAAGTGCTTTGGTGCCATCTAGTGGTCACAGTAAGAATGTACAATTCTAAAAAACTTCACAGCCAAAACATGTGTCCACTTTTGGATTCATTTTGGTCTGTGGTGCGGAATTCCAGAGACAACAATGACCCTGACAGAAAACTTGCAGCTGCAGTTGCAATCTACTGAATTACAATCAATCTTTAGCTCACTCTAAGCTGTTTTTAGTAGCAACAATCTCAGAAATGAACAAGCACGGGGCATTCTGGGTGATTTGTCTCTTGTTTTTTTTCTCTTGTCTTGTCACTCAATTTCAAAGCAGGATGAACAGTGTAGTGAAGAGCAGACTGAACCAGGACACACCATAATGTACAGTTTACACCATTACCTAACAACAATGAGGTGGTTAAACACTGTATTGATGACTGGTCGATTAAATATTTATCATCTATATTTTTATGAGCATTTGTATTTTGTTAAATTCACTTTTTAATTAATATTTGTTTACCATATTATAAAATAGGCTCATTTCATATAGTATCTCTCATGTGTTAATTTCATACGGAGCACCTTGAAGGCCGCTGCCTGACAGCCTGAGAGCAGGGCCTGATTGTCCCGTGTTCCTTAGCAACGGTTGCTAACAACACTTCAGACAGCTGCCGCTGCGGTGTACTGGTGTCCTGCAAAGCTTCGGTGGGTTCCCAAGCGTACAGCTGGTCAGATAAACTTTTATTTATTCTTACACAGCACAACACACACATTTCACACACCTGATATAGTTTAGCTAAGTACGAGCAAGCTAAATATTTGATGTCTTCTGTAACACCGTTAGCATTTTGGTTATTTTGATGACCTGTGTATTTAAAATTAGATTTCAATATCTTAAATAGACTAAATAGGAATCGTGACAGAGGACAATGATATTTCCATTAAGACATTCGTTCATGTTTTCTTGTTTAAAGATTTGGCTGCATTTGGTGTAAACATGTCTCGAAGAAGGTCGTCCTCGAGCACAGGTGGCACAGGTGATGTGTGTTTTTTTGTTTTTAAATCTTGTAATTATTATCAGTTGTATTGTTGTTTGGTTGAAATATCTGTAATGTTAAATAACGTTTTTAAACAGAGTTAGAGAAAGCCAAACTTGAGGACCTGCAGAGACGAGTGAGGACCATGGAGAGAGAGAATGAGGCCTACAACCGCAAGACCCAGAGACAAATCTACAAACAAGAGTGAGCGCACTTACCATACTGTAACTCACACACTGTATTTGTGTGTGTGTGTCTGTTGTATATCTGATCACATGTTGACTTGGATGAAGGCAGGAGATTGAGAATCTGCTGAAGGAGCAGGAGGAGCTCCGTGAAAAGCTCAGCGCGTGTAAGAGGCGCAAAGAGATGAAGACTGAGGACATCCAGCGTCTTCAGAAGCTGCTCCAGCATAACCATGCTTTGGATGAAGAGCTAGAGAGAGAGAGGCAAAAACAAAAGGACTTGCAGAGAAAGGTCTGACTGTATATCGTGTATGTATTTCATCATTTCATGTTGATTCATATTTTTTACTTTTGACTTTAATGCGGGCAGATTTCAAACCTGGAGTCCGAGATGATGGAAGCGAGAAGAGGAGCTGTCAGTCTCTGTGTTAGGTCAGAGGTACAGAGCACTCAGAAATCTGTGGAAGGAGAGCTGCACAGAGTGAGTCATCAAACTCATTGCTACAGCATAAACAAACAAAACAAAGCCATTCTGTTGTTTACTTTATGTTCATCTCTGTCCAGGCCACCACTAAACTCAATGAGCAGTTAGCAAAAAACAGCCATCTGAAGGAGAAGCTGCAGAGTCTTCTTAATGAGCGTCACCATTTCCAGCAGCAACACAACAAGCTGAACAAGGTTACAACTCTTATCATATCATCACCATGGGCACATTGTTGATTTCTCCTTCAACACTTTATTAGCAGATATATTTGTATCGCAGGAACTGCAGGAACTCCACAAGAAGAACGCAGAAGTTACCAACCAGATCAGCGCTGCTAACGAAGAAAGGTGAGCTCCTGAGACAGCCAGTTGTGTTAAATGGAAGGAAACCTCTGAGATGTTGCAGCTCATATCTGGAACTGGTATACATAAGGGTGGAGGCTCAGTCCAAGCTGACCGTGCTGAGGGAGACAGCGGAGAAGGAACACGCTCACTTTAACGCTGAGATGAAGGAACTGGAGCGGGTTATTGCACAGCAGAGCAGCCTGAAGAACTTCATGAGCGTCAAGGGCAGCGAGAGGAGCGACCACAAAATGGGAACCAGGCAATGTAAGAGGCAGGCGGCCCGCATGATGTTGTAGCTAATGTGTCTAAAGTTTTAGCAGTGCTAACAGTTCCAATAATTGTATCATTCATTTTTCATCAATGCAAAAAGCCACAGCGGAAAAGGACAAAAGTACAAACAACATGTGTTTCTCAGTAGAATTCATGTAGCAGGCAATAATGTTGCACACACAATACAGTTACACATTTGTGTGTCCTTGTGTCATTGTGAATACAGGCACTAAGACTAAAGAGAATAATGAATGATAAACATAACATTGTGATGCTAATGCTAACCCTGCTGATGAAGATGAGACTGGCGCCTCACTGATGTGAATCTGATGTGTTTTGTGTTTCTCAGTGTCAGAGCTGAAGGAGCAGAGGAGGGGGGACTCACAGGACGTGTCTCTGGACGTTCTGGAGGACATGTTTAGGAAACTTCAGACTGTGACAGGAGAGGACAACCTGGACCTGCTGGTGACCAGGTTCATCCAGGGTGAGTCTCATATTCTGCACACAGTTTATGTCAGGATTATAATCCTCTTGCATTTGTACATGAGTACATTCAGACCCCGTTCAGTCTTGTGTAATCAATCAGAACAGCACAAAAATCCAGTTAAAGCTGGATTAGATAGATCCACCTCACAGAGGTGGATTGAGCTGGGTTTGCTAAAATCTGGCTAAGGTCTGAACACGAATGTGGCTAGCGACATCATACTTCTGGGTTCATGGGGACAGTATCTGGGTCACGCCATGTGTAAAACATCCACTGAACTACCAAAGATTGAACTACCAGATTTGATCCCGCTCTAGCTAGACCAACTTTCTCCAGTCAGAAGGGGGTCTCATTAAATGGAAACACACTGTATCTCCCTGCTGTATTATGTATTGTATTGTTTCCCCCTGTAGGTGAGGAGGAGAACTTTGCTCTCTTCAATTTGGTGAACGAGCAAAACAAAGAGATTGATGTATTAAAGAATGAAATTAGCCAGGTGAGTTTGATTTGAAGGTCTCACACATTACAATGAACCTGTTGATGAAGATTCTCAGTCATCCGGGTCATTTTTATTCAGTTGGTTAAAGCAAAGCTACTGGACCTGTAGAAATTCTACAAGTCCAGTTGCCTTGCTGCAACCTTCTGAATTACATTGAAGACAGTGGTTTGCTGGGTCATTTATTTATGTATTTGTGCTGTGAATGAGTTTAGATCCAAACAAACATGGAGCAGGCTGAAGCCAAAGGTCGGCAGCAGGAGCAGGATTATGACTCTCGGCTAAGAGACGTCCAGGAGAGATTAAAGGAGGCCGAGTCTCAGGCAGAGGATTATGAAGACCAAGCCACCATCATCAGCAAAGTCCTGGAACAGATTAAAACAGGTTTTTTTCACAACCTTGTGACTTCCAGCTGTTAAATCGAGTCATCAGTTAGAACATTGATACTCGAATACTTGATACTCCTCCCTCTCACAGGAGTAAACAGCACCTTCTCCAGCCTAGAGTGTGACCGCTCACTGATTGACGACATGGTGGGCTCCTCCACAAGCGTCACCGACAACAACATCATGTCCTACCTGGGTTTAGTGGAACAGAAGACAGATGAGCTGCTCACCATCCAAGCGTTCCTCAGATCTAAAGTCTGCTACCGCTGCTTGTGTTTTCTCACTAATATTTGTACATGTTTTCATTTCTGAACCTGAAATACAGTTTGTTTCTATAATATTTATCATTCTTACAGGATGCAGAAAAGGACTCTGATCCAGACGAATTCACTTTGGTTCAAGATCCAGAAGGTGCTGCTGTCAACAGGTCAGACTTTAGATCACTTCATTCTGACAGCTTCATGTTTGTCAGTAAATGATGTAAAAGTTGATGGCTGTGTCTGTGTTGACTCATCAGTGAGTGTGATGCAGAGGAGTCTTCCGATGAGGAATATTGAAGGGGGTGAGTTCAAACAAAGTTCCTCTCCGAAGTTAGTGTGAGATCATGTTCATCATTTGTTTGTGTTTATCTGGAAGTAATTTGTATGTTTTTTTGGTTCCTCCCAACAGACAGCAACAAAAGCCAGTCTGCAGAACAAGGGAAGTCAGAGGACACGTCCACCTGAGGAAGGCCTGGATGGATGTTTCTTATCCATGTCAACATAAGTTTGAGTTCAAATAAACAAAGTAGCCTATGCATGTAACAGAGTTCGAGTATTAAGTACATTAGATCCCAAAAATCTGAGGTGCACTCTAAACTACACTCTAAAATTCCGATGTATCAGAAACTCACTTACATAGAAGGATCTGAAAAGTTTTGAATGCTGTGATTTTGTCACATTTCTTCAATTGTTCTCATGCTGCTCACAAGCCACCAGTACATCCGTGGAACCTCTGGAAACCTCTGGTGACGAGCCATCGAACTCCTGGATAGGAAGACACAGCAGTTCCACCACTGTCAAATACTTGCTAAACATAAGATCCTAATTGAAAACATGATTACAGTGGTATGCAAAAGTTTGGGCACCCCTATCATTTCATGATAATTTGCTCTACCTTCCTAAGAGAAGATCACAGCGACGAGGTTTGTTTCCTCCAGAGATGCAGACATCTGAGTGTTTTCCAGATTGACATCCTTAGAGTAGAGATTTATTATAATAAAATTTAATGTAAAAAATGTAATGTGCAAAAGTGTTGGCACCCTTTTTATCACATTCATTTCAAGACCTGTAGGGGTTTATAAAGCAGGTTGAAGCACAAAACTGCTTTGATTAGCTTGTTAGATCTTCAGTTACAAAGACAGCTGGAATCAATCATGAAAAAGCTGTTTAACATAGGTAACTGCTGCTGTACTTGTCCTAGGTTCTTTCTTAGAGAGTAGACACATGGGGGCCTCTAAACAGCTCTCCGCTGACCTAAAACAAAGATAATTCATTATCATGAATTAGGAGAAGGGTACCAGAAATGATGTGAAAGGTCTGGACTGTCTGTCTCCACTCCCAGAAATGTAGTGCAGGAATGGAAGAGCACAGGAGTAGCCACTGTAAAGGATAATATGTGGTAGGCACAAATAAAGATAAGACTGAACTCCATGAGAAGAACTTGTTGCCTACATTTTGGTGGAGCCTGAACCCCCTTAAGAGCAACAGAGGCAAGAAAAATTCCCTTTTAACAGGAAGAAACCTTGAACAGGACCCGGCTCATAAGGAAGAACCTTCCTGCTGACAGTCGGCCGGGTGGAGGAGAAGAAGAGGGAGACAGGACAGAGAGGATGAAGGAGAGAGAGAGAGAGAGAGAGGAGCAAACATGCACAGACATCATACACAGAGAACACACATGACAGGTTGTTGATGTGATCAAGCAAGATGAATCAGTGATTATATTACAGTAGATATATCATCAGTTAATAAATAGTAACAGTAGTTTAATGCTACACAGACACCGGTGTGGTCAATAAGCACTGGAATATTCAGGGGCCGGACTGCAGGTCTGAAGTTGCTACCATCCTTCGTGGCCTCACATATCCCAAGATGCTTTGCGCGCTTATTAGGGCCCGAGCACCGAATGGTGCAAGAGCCCTATTGAAACCCTTAGGATTATTAGGGCCCGAGCACCGAATGGTGCAAGAGCCCTATTGAAACCCTTAGGATTATTTTTTTATTTTTTTATTTTTTTTTTTTTTTCCCCTCCGAGATCGCATTTTTGGAGGCCTTAACATGCCCAAAAACTCACCAAACTTGGTAGAAAAATTCATTCGCCTGAAAAATTTTGAAATTTGCTGACTTTTGAAATGCACATATAAAAATGGCTCTATAGCGCCCCCAACGCGTAGCCCCTCTGGCCGGTTTGACACAGGATTATGAAAATTGGCACACATGTATCACCTCAAGACGCACAAAAAAGTCTCTTGGACCCCCCCTCCAAACCCAACAGGAAGTCCACCATTTGAAGGTTTGTGGCCATTTTTGGCGATGTGTGACCCTGCTGCCAAACTTTTCACGCCTCGCATACGTCATCGGATTGAGCTGAAATTCGCCGTGTCCACTCAGGACACCATAGGGAATAGACGCATTCCAAAACTCTTACAAAAGTCTGACGGTGTGGCCGGGGCGTGGCCTCAAAGTTTGACCATTTCTGAGGACACAGAAAGTCTCTATAACTTCTTTGTTTTCTGTCCGATCTGTACGAAATGTCACATGTATGATCAGAGTCTGATGACTGGTCGATTAAATATTTATCATCTATATTTTTATGAGCATTTGTATTTTGTTAAATTCACTTTTTAATTAATATTTGTTTACCTTATTATAAAATAGGCTCATTTCATATAGTATCTCTCATGTGTTAATTTCATACGGAGCACTTTGAAGGCCGCTGCCTGACAGCCTGAGAGCAGGGCCTGATTGTCCCGTGTTTCTTAGCAACGGTTGCTAACAACACTTCAGACAGCTGCCGCTGCGGTGTACTGGTGTCCTGCAAAGGTTCGGTGGGTTCCCAAGCGTACAGCTGGTCAGATAAACTTTTATTTATTCTTACACAGCACAACACACACATTTCACACACCTGATATAGTTTAGCTAAGTACGAGCAAGCTAAATATTTGATGTCTTCTGTAACAGCTAGCAAGACATGCTACGTTAGCATTTTGGTTATTTTGATGACCTGTGTATTTAAAATTAGATTTCAATATCTTAAATAGACTAAATAGGAATCGTGACAGAGGACAATGATATTTCCATTAAGACATTCGTTCATGTTTTCTTGTTTAAAGATTTGGCTGCATTTGGTGTAAACATGTCTCGAAGAAGGTCGTCCTCGAGCACAGGTGGCACAGGTGATGTGTGTTTTTTTGTTTTTAAATCTTGTAATTATTATCAGTTGTATTGTTGTTTGGTTGAAATATCTGTAATGTTAAATAACGTTTTTAAACAGAGTTAGAGAAAGCCAAACTTGAGGACCTGCAGAGACGAGTGAGGACCATGGAGAGAGAGAATGAGGCCTACAACCGCAAGACCCAGAGACAAATCTACAAACAAGAGTGAGCGCACTTACCATACTGTAACTCACACACTGTATTTGTGTGTGTGTGTCTGTTGTATATCTGATCACATGTTGACTTGGATGAAGGCAGGAGATTGAGAATCTGCTGAAGGAGCAGGAGGAGCTCCGTGAAAAGCTCAGCGCGTGTAAGAGGCGCAAAGAGATGAAGACTGAGGACATCCAGCGTCTTCAGAAGCTGCTCCAGCATAACCATGCTTTGGATGAAGAGCTAGAGAGAGAGAGGCAAAAACAAAAGGACTTGCAGAGAAAGGTCTGACTGTATATCGTGTATGTATTTCATCATTTCATGTTGATTCATATTTTTTACTTTTGACTTTAATGCGGGCAGATTTCAAACCTGGAGTCCGAGATGATGGAAGCGAGAAGAGGAGCTGTCAGTCTCTGTGTTAGGTCAGAGGTACAGAGCACTCAGAAATCTGTGGAAGGAGAGCTGCACAGAGTGAGTCATCAAACTCATTGCTACAGCATAAACAAACAAAACAAAGCCATTCTGTTGTTTACTTTATGTTCATCTCTGTCCAGGCCACCACTAAACTCAATGAGCAGTTAGCAAAAAACAGCCATCTGAAGGAGAAGCTGCAGAGTCTTCTTAATGAGCGTCACCATTTCCAGCAGCAACACAACAAGCTGAACAAGGTTACAACTCTTATCATATCATCACCATGGGCACATTGTTGATTTCTCCTTCAACACTTTATTAGCAGATATATTTGTATCGCAGGAACTGCAGGAACTCCACAAGAAGAACGCAGAAGTTACCAACCAGATCAGCGCTGCTAACGAAGAAAGGTGAGCTCCTGAGACAGCCAGTTGTGTTAAATGGAAGGAAACCTCTGAGATGTTGCAGCTCATATCTGGAACTGGTATACATAAGGGTGGAGGCTCAGTCCAAGCTGACCGTGCTGAGGGAGACAGCGGAGAAGGAACACGCTCACTTTAACGCTGAGATGAAGGAACTGGAGCGGGTTATTGCACAGCAGAGCAGCCTGAAGAACTTCATGAGCGTCAAGGGCAGCGAGAGGAGCGACCACAAAATGGGAACCAGGCAATGTAAGAGGCAGGCGGCCCGCATGATGTTGTAGCTAATGTGTCTAAAGTTTTAGCAGTGCTAACAGTTCCAATAATTGTATCATTCATTTTTCATCAATGCAAAAAGCCACAGCGGAAAAGGACAAAAGTACAAACAACATGTGTTTCTCAGTAGAATTCATGTAGCAGGCAATAATGTTGCACATACAATACAGTTACACATTTGTGTGTCCTTGTGTCATTGTGAATACAGGCACTAAGACTAAAGAGAATAATGAATGATAAACATGAATGATAAACATAACATTGTGATGCTAATGCTAACCCTGCTGATGAAGATGAGACTGGTGCCTCACTGATGTGAATCTGATGTGTTTTGTGTTTCTCAGTGTCAGAGCTGAAGGAGCAGAGGAGGGGGGACTCACAGGACGTGTCTCTGGACGTTCTGGAGGACATGTTTAGGAAACTTCAGACTGTGACAGGAGAGGACAACCTGGACCTGCTGGTGACCAGGTTCATCCAGGGTGAGTCTCATATTCTGCACACAGTTTATGTCAGGATTATAATCCTCTTGCATTTGTACATGAGTACATTCAGACCCCGTTCAGTCTTGTGTAATCAATCAGAACAGCACAAAAATCCAGTTAAAGCTGGATTAGATAGATCCACCTCACAGAGGTGGATTGAGCTGGGTTTGCTAAAATCTGGCTAAGGTCTGAACACGAATGTGGCTAGCGACATCATACTTCTGGGTTCATGGGGACAGTATCTGGGTCACGCCATGTGTAAAACATCCACTGAACTACCAAAGATTGAACTACCAGATTTGATCCCGCTCTAGCTAGACCAACTTTCTCCAGTCAGAAGGGGGTCTCATTAAATGGAAACACACTGTATCTCCCTGCTGTATTATGTATTGTATTGTTTCCCCCTGTAGGTGAGGAGGAGAACTTTGCTCTCTTCAATTTGGTGAACGAGCAAAACAAAGAGATTGATGTATTAAAGAATGAAATTAGCCAGGTGAGTTTGATTTGAAGGTCTCACACATTACAATGAACCTGTTGATGAAGATTCTCAGTCATCCGGGTCATTTTTATTCAGTTGGTTAAAGCAAAGCTACTGGACCTGTAGAAATTCTACAAGTCCAGTTGCCTTGCTGCAACCTTCTGAATTACATTGAAGACAGTGGTTTGCTGGGTCATTTATTTATGTATTTGTGCTGTGAATGAGTTTAGATCCAAACAAACATGGAGCAGGCTGAAGCCAAAGGTCGGCAGCAGGGAGCAGGATTATGACTCTCGGCTAAGAGACGTCCAGGAGAGATTAAAGGAGGCCGAGTCTCAGGCAGAGGATTATGAAGACCAAGCCACCATCATCAGCAAAGTCCTGGAACAGATTAAAACAGGTTTTTTTCACAACCTTGTGACTTCCAGCTGTTAAATCGAGTCATCAGTTAGAACATTGATACTCGAATACTTGATACTCCTCCCTCTCACAGGAGTAAACAGCACCTTCTCCAGCCTAGAGTGTGACCGCTCACTGATTGATGACATGGTGGGCTCCTCCACAAGCGTCACCGACAACAACATCATGTCCTACCTGGGTTTAGTGGAACAGAAGACAGATGAGCTGCTCACCATCCAAGCGTTCCTCAGATCTAAAGTCTGCTACCGCTGCTTGTGTTTTCTCACTAATATTTGTACATGTTTTCATTTCTGAACCTGAAATACAGTTTGTTTCTATAATATTTATCATTCTTACAGGATGCAGAAAAGGACTCTGATCCAGACGAATTCACTTTGGTTCAAGATCCAGAAGGTGCTGCTGTCAACAGGTCAGACTTTAGATCACTTCATTCTGACAGCTTCATGTTTGTCAGTAAATGATGTAAAAGTTGATGGCTGTGTCTGTGTTGACTCATCAGTGAGTGTGATGCAGAGGAGTCTTCCGATGAGGAATATTGAAGGGGGTGAGTTCAAGCAAAGTTCCTCTCCGAAGTTAGTGTGAGATCATGTTCATCATTTGTTTGTGTTTATCTGGAAGTAATTTGTATGTTTTTTTGGTTCCTCCCAACAGACAGCAACAAAAGCCAGTCTGCAGAACAAGGGAAGTCAGAGGACACGTCCACCTGAGGAAGGCCTGGATGGATGTTTCTTATCCATGTCAACATAAGTTTGAGTTCAAATAAACAAAGTAGCCTATGCATGTAACAGAGTTCGAGTATTAAGTACATTAGATCCCAAAAATCTGAGGTGCACTCTAAACTACACTCTAAAATTCCGATGTATCAGAAACTCACTTACATAGAAGGATCTGAAAAGTTTTGAATGCTGTGATTTTGTCACATTTCTTCAATTGTTCTCATGCTGCTCACAAGCCACCAGTACATCCGTGGAACCTCTGGAAACCTCTGGTGACGAGCCATCGAACTCCTGGATAGGAAGACACAGCAGTTCCACCACTGTCAAATACTTGCTAAACATAAGATCCTAATTGAAAACATGATTACAGTGGTATGCAAAAGTTTGGGCACCCCTATCATTTCATGATAATTTGCTCTACCTTCCTAAGAGAAGATCACAGCGACGAGGTTTGTTTCCTCCAGAGATGCAGACATCTGAGTGTTTTCCAGATTGACATCCTTAGAGTAGAGATTTATTATAATAAAATTTAATGTAAAAAATGTAATGTGCAAAAGTGTTGGCACCCTTTTTATCACATTCATTTCAAGACCTGTAGGGGTTTATAAAGCAGGTTGAAGCACAAAACTGCTTTGATTAGCTCGTTAGATCTTCAGTTACAAAGACAGCTGGAATCAATCATGAAAAAGCTGTTTAACATAGGTAACTGCTGCTGTACTTGTCCTAGGTTCTTTCTTAGAGAGTAGACACATGGGGGCCTCTAAACAGCTCTCCGCTGACCTAAAACAAAGATAATTCATTATCATGAATAAGGAGAAGGGTACCAGAAATGATGTGAAAGGTCTGGACTGTCTGTCTCCACTCCCAGAAATGTAGTGCAGGAATGGAAGAGCACAGGAGTAGCCACTGTAAAGGATAATATGTGGTAGGCACAAATAAAGATAAGACTGAACTCCATGAGAAGAACTTATTGCCTACATTTTGGTGGAGCCTGAACCCCCTTAAGAGCAACAGAGGCAAGAAAAATTCCCTTTTAACAGGAAGAAACCTTGAACAGGACCCGGCTCATAAGGAAGAACCTTCGTGCTGACAGTCGGCCGGGTGGAGGAGAAGAAGAGGGAGACAGGACAGAGAGGATGAAGGAGAGAGAGAGAGAGAGAGAGAGAGAGAGGAGCAAACATGCACAGACATCATACATTACCCAGATAGCAAACCTTTTGGCTGTGGCTTGTGTGGAAATATATGGTCAAACTTGGTCAAAATATATGTTTGTCTGCATATATGGTAAAAGTGTATGGTTGTGCATAGATCCAGACCTCTGACTGAGGCCATAAAGCATTCTGATGTTTAATGGTTAGTTCAGAAATTCGAACTGCAAACCCCTTAGTTGACCCAGAGATGTAAACACAAGCTTGCCAGAAAGACAAGATATACTCAAGGCCGTAACAGGAGGATCTGTGAAATACACACACACCCTCACATCAGAGATGTGAGTGGGAGAACTTCAATGTCTTTTAGTTTCGTATACGCCTTCCACCTTGTGATTATTGAATATGCATGTTTCACTGAAAAACATTACCTTTTATGCCTTTCTATGTAAATGTAACCACACCTTGTTGTGAGATTAATAAAACGAGCCTAATGCATGGGACCGACAGAATGCAAATGGTCAGCTGCAGGAGCAGATCGAGGGGTCTGTATTGAGCTGTGCATTCTCCCTTTATAAAGGCGAAACTGAAACTGATCAGTACTGGTTTTCATTCAATGTTCTGTGCTTCGGGGACGGAGTCTGGGAATCCGGGGTGACCAGATTAGGTCACAACAATTGGGGGCTCGTCCAAGGGATCAAAGGGCAAAAAATCATCCTCAGATCCGTCAATTGAACACAAGGGCCGATTACGAACAGACAGAGGACACGTGCCGGCAACAATAAGGTAAGCAGACCTTTTATATCTGCATTGACTACTCTAAAATGTAACGTGTCCCGAGTCTTAGTAGTAATCTGTCTGTAAAAGCAAAAAGAACATTGACTGAATGAATTTAACTGTATGTGAATGAATATGACTACAGTGAAATAACCGTATGTGAATGTATATGACTACGGTAAATGAGTAATGATTACAGCTGTTTAAGAGATAAGTAAATGATGCCTGCAGAGGAATAATGCCTGCAGAGGAATGATGCCTGCAGAGGAATAATGCCTGCAGAGGAATAATGCCTGCAGAGGAATAAGAGAAAAAGGGGTAGCAGAAAATCCTGAGTGTGGCGACTCCACCGGTGCTCTGACGAGGGGCCGGAAAAGCTGGGTTTGAGGCCCGGGGCTTGAGGAACCCTAAATCACTACAAAAAGAGAGAAAAAGGAACAAGACCAGGCAGAAAACACATGGTATGAATGTTGGACAGACTGGAAACTGAAACAATGACCGCACTAGTTAGGCGGGAGTTGTAGTAAGTCAACAGGCTTCCAAATTACAGATATATAAGATTCTGGTGTCACGGACAGAGGCTAGTCTCGAATCCATTGGACTGAGTACCAGGGACACAGCGTGCCATATTTCTCAGTCGGCCAGAATCTAGAAAAGAAAGGAACTCTTGAAACTCATAAACTGTGAGTCGTCTGAGATAAAGACGACAAGACCAGAGAGTAGAGAGTAAATAATGAAATAACTGTGAGCCGTTCTTACACTGGACGGCAAGACCAGAGAATAAGTCCTGTGAGTTCATGAAGCACCCCTAAAGAGAAACAAAGAGAATGAAGATACAGTACTGACACACACACACCGAGCTCGCAGTATAAATGGGTAACGCATGAGTGTGGAATGTGTATGAATGCCAGAGACGAGGTGAACTGAAGCAGCAGCACTGCTGGAAACCTTAATCGGTGTAAACGTAAAGCAGTGGCCTGTTGAAGTAGGTTCACTCATGAACTGGATTAGTGTTTTGTTGTGCACATACTTTTGTATATATTTCTGATGTGAACATAGTTTCTGAACTTTTCTAACATCATAGTTTTGTTAACTCTTCTGAGCACAGTTTTGCAAATAACACATTATTATTAAGCTTTAGTTTTAATTTTCACGTAATCACTTGACTGAGACTTTGATGACTGACGACATGGACGGAGATTTTAACAGAGACACTGTTGATGATGGGTGGGGTCCGAACAGCCCACTAAAAACAGTAGAAGCTCAACTGATTATTTTAGAGAAAGCGCTGCATCAGGCTTTTGACTCTAAAACCGCATCTGAAGAGATGACTCAGATGAGGGAGGCAGTCATTAATTTGCTGGGAGAAATAGGCCGTGGCATGAAAGATAGAGGTTGTTTACAGAAGGAGTTTTGGAGAAAGGAGGGTGAAGCGAAGGCAGAGAGGGAGAAGGCCAGGAAGAGTGCAGAGCAGTGTGGCTGGTCTAAGAAAGGGAGATTTAAGAGGGAGCAGGAAAAAGCAGAGGAGAAGAGAGCTCAGTGGGCGCGATGGGCTTTGATAGGTCAGGGTGTAACTCACCTCATGACTGAGAAGCCCAAAACACAGGATGCCAAAGCAGAAAAACCTAAGGATCCCCCACCGTATACACCACCCCCTCCTACTGCACCACCATCCTCTCATTCATCTGCTGGATTATATCCAGTTTTACAAATAACTCAAGGCACACTGGCCATAACAGACATGCCTGATTCCCCTGAGGCGTGGTCTGATGACAGCTCTCACACGTCCCAGGTGAGTAGTGTGTCTGCTTTACCCTCGGGAGTTAGCACCCGTGAAGGGCCTCCAGAGGCCCCTGACCTTTCACCTTTCCAGCTGCGAAAGGGCAGAGAACCGAGCTGCGACAGAGCACTATGTGTTGCAGCTGAAGCCCCGCTGTCACACAGAATACAGACACCAGACATTGTGAACACAAAGCAGGGAGAAATAGACAAGGTGCAACAGTTGCAGGAGGAATTAAAGGAGTTGCGGGCTGCTATAGCTCAGGACTTAACACCACACACATATGCACACGCTAACCCCAATTTGGAGACGCTACACTTCACGTGGGAGGCGTGTGGAAAGATGGATCACAGGAAGGGAGGACAGCTGGAATTCAGATGCAGGTCGAGGGTGTTTGGTCCGCGGAGCAGGGAGAGACGTTTGAACTATTACAGAGACAGGCCAAGGCTACTGAGGAGTGGTTGAAAACACATGAAGCTGAACACTTAGCACACAGAAGCAGAACACACCGCATGACAACTAGATCTCAAGGACATGATAATACACAGACACTCAACCATCAGTTACCACTGATTCAAACTGAACACCAGATCAAATATCGTCCATTCCCACTAGGTGATGTACAGGCACTAGTGGATAAATTACCTCCAGTGGCCGAAGGTGGAGCAATGTGGCTGAGTCAACTTGACAGTCTGACAGCAGGCCACAGACTCGCTCTAGGTGATTTTCGGGCCGTTATTTCTAGGTGTCTTACAGCTTCAGAAGTGAGGGACATAGAGGAGGACGCCGCCACTACTAGACAGAGAGATGACACACCTTTCACTCAGGTCAGCACTGAAATAGGCAGAGCACTAAGACATAAATATCCTCTGCCTGCTGGAGCCGCCGTTCCCACTTTGAGATGGGACCCCAAACAGAGTCCAAGAGAATATCTTAATCAAAGCAAAGACACATGGATCAAACACACCGGGTGCCACCCTGGTAACCCAGGCATTCAGAGGGTGTGGTACAGGACCGCCGTCCTAAACGGGGTTCCTGAGACTGTAAAAACTGCCATGGATAATAACCCAGACATGGCAGGGTGTGATTCCAGTGTGTGGGAGAGACATCTAGTGCATCATTTGGCACGCGCCCAAGACGCAGCACAAGCTGACAGTAAGGATGTCCAGGATTTGCAAGCACAATTATTGAAACTACAATTGACTGAGGCCAGACAGAAGGCCAATGACAAAAAGAAAGATAAAAATAATAAAGTCATGGTTGTCACTGAAAGCTCTGACGCACCTCCTGTCACACCTTGGGTGCCTCCATCACCTTATTCTCCTGATTATCAGCAGCCTACGGGGTCCTACAGGGGGTACGGATCAGGGAGGGGCAGATGGAGAGGCAGGCGCGGAAGGGGTGGAACACTTAGGGGACAGCCGAGGGGAGACCCAAGTCGTGACCGCTGCTATTACTGTGAGGAGTTGGGACACTGGGCCAAAGACTGTCCACACAGACAGGGACAGTATGCCCGAGGACGTGCAGCGTCTGGTCCACGGAGGGCTTCCTCCCGCCCCCCAGGACCTGGGGATAAACAGACTCTGCCTATAACCACTCCCATGACTGCTCAGTTGGGACATCAGACTGTTTCACACTGTTTTGTACACTCACCTCTTCTGCCTCTGAATATACTGGGGAGAGACTTGCTGATTAAGTTTGGAGCATCTATTTTGTGCGGCCCAGACGGGCTGACAGTGACACTGCCGGACGGCACCATGTTCCACTGTAATGTTGCAGACACAGGCGGACAATATCTGATGAGACCTGTGACTGACCCATGTGCTGACATCTACTGGGGCATGTTACATCCTGAAACTCCCCAGAACCCAGGAATCCTTTCTGCCTACCTGCGGTGGAAGCCCTGGATAGCGCAGGTCGAACCATGTGTTTCTCCCCCTGACCCCCCTCATGTGACTCTATTTTATGACAGGCAGCAAACTGATTGGTACCATGAGAAGTTTGCGCACTCCCTAGAGGGACAGGACTGGTCTATTACAGTCCGAGACATTTTTGTGGCACCTGAGGGCGTGGCAGCCGGTGTGGACCTCACTCCAGAACAAATGTCTTGGTACATGATGAGTGACGAAGGGCATCCCCACGTCTCATTAGCCGTACATCCAAACCACCAGGCCAAAGAACTAGGTGGCATGGTTAAACGTGCCATGGGGCAATCAGACTGGCAACCCACACCTTTACCTCAAATCATGTATTCTCCATCTGCTAAAGCATACAAAATAACTGTTTCAACTATGAACACTGTCACTCTGGCACATGAACTGCTTGCTAGACATCATGGTAGAGAGAAAACTGATCATCCTCTGGCACAGGCTGTGATTGACAGCTTGCCACCACATTTATGGGCAGACGGTCCCACTGATGTGGGTCTGGTGGACTGTGAACCTGTGACGTTTCAGATTAACACACCAGGCCCTTTATGGATACCACAGTATCCCCACAAGCCAGCAGCTGGAGCTGGCATTGCAGATACTATTCATGGACTCTTTGAAAATGGTGTGCTGGAACTCTCTCACTCAGATTGGAACACTCCCATCGTACCTGTAGAAAAGAAAGGGACAGGTAAATATCGCATGGCACATGATCTGAGGGACATTAACGCTGCACTGTCAACCCCCACGGTACCAGTTCCGAATCCATACGTGGCATTGGCCCAACTGGATCCTTCACAGAGCTGGTTCACCTGCATAGATTTAGCTAATGCTTTCTTTTGTCTCCCTCTGGCACCTGAATGCAGAGACATTTTCTCATTCACATATCAGGGAACGCAGTATCGCTACACCAGGCTACCTCAAGGTTTTGCGCTCTCCCCCGGTATTTTTAATCAGGTTTTGAAACAGATACTCAGTCACTGCACCCTCCCAGAAAACACTACACTCATTCAGTACGTTGATGACCTTCTTATCGCAGCTCCAACGGCAGCAATCTGCCTGGATGCCACGCAGGTTGTTTTGCAACATCTGGCCACAGCTGGTTTTAAGGTCAGCAAATCTAAACTCCAATTAGTCAGGAAACAAGTTGCTTTCTTAGGACGCATTGTTTCACAAAAGGGAGTCAGCATATCGCCTTCGCACAAATCTACCATTTTGCATCATCCGCGTCCTGATAAAGTGAAGGACATGCTCTCATTTCTCGGTCTGACTGGCTACAGTAGAAACTTTGTTGCTAACTACACTGGCCTCACACAACCTCTCAGAGACCTTGTCAAAGAACATGGCATGCGTAATGTGTCAGCTCGCCTAAATTGGACGCAGGCCGCGGAACAAGCATTCATTGCTCTTAAACAATCTTTGGCCACTGCAGCAGAACTAGCCACACCTGACTACACTTTACCTTTCTATTTGGATGTCTCTGGAACGGATGCCTGCATCAATGGCATCCTGTTCCAGAGAAAAGGGGGAGAGAGAGTAATACTGATGTACATCGGTGCCCCCCTGGACAACATGGAGAAAAGACACCCTCAGTGCACACAACACGCAGCAGGAATAGCTAAGCTAATTCAAAAAACCGCACACATGGTCATGGGACACCAGCTGTATGTACTGACAACACATAGTGTAGTGGCATACGTGAACTCAGAGACATTCACACTCACCTCATTGAGACAGAGGAGGTTGAGCAAGATTTTAGAAGCACCAAACATCACCTTCACACATGATGGCATCAACATGGCAGAGCAGATAGGAGCTGGAGAGCCACACACATGTGTAGAGAGGGTAACCAGAGAAGAAAAAGTCAGAATGGATTTACAAGCCACACCTCTTTCACAGGCCAGAAATCTGTTCACAGATGGGTGCTGTTTTAGACATGACACAGAAGGACTCAGAGCAGCATACGCAGTTGTTGAAGACACAGGGGAAGAAATGAGAACACTGAAAGCAGAAAGATTAGAGGGACAGCAGTCAGCGCAGAGAGCCGAGGTGAGGGCAGTGATTGAGGCACTAAAGATAGGTCAAGGACAGGACATCAATGTTTTTACTGACTCAGCATATGCGGCAGGAGCAGTGCATGTGGAATTAGGGCAATGGCTGAGAGCAGGTTTTCTCACTGCAACTAACAAACCTATACGGCATGAGGCTGAAATGAGAGAGCTTGCTGAAGCTCTGTTGTTGCCTAGCAAAGTGGCTGTGATTAAGTGCAAAGGTCATGGAGCAGGAACTGACAGGGTCACAAGAGGAAACAATGCAGCAGATCAGGCAGCAAAACAGGCAGCAGGCTATGTTGAGCGAATGATTTTTATGTGTTCAGAAACAGACTTGCCTCCCCCTGTTGATTGGACTGATTTGATGCAATTGCAAAACAAAGCCTCTCCACAGGAAAAAACACTGTGGAAAGCTAGAGGGGCGACTGACACAGGAGGAGTATGGAGAGGGCCTGACGGACGCCCCATACTGCCACCTGGACTGAGACAGACTGCCATGGAGGAAGCGCATGGGGTAGGCCATGTGGGAGTGGCACAGATGATGAAAAATCTTGAGCACTGGTGGCACCCCTACATGAAAGACATGGCTCAGTATTTGATCAGAACATGTGACCAATGTTGTAAATACAACCCCAGACCGACTATCAAACCAGAAATTGGAAAATATCCTCTAGAGACCAAGACAGGTAGAGAAATAATCATTGACTACACTGACATGGTTGACTCTGTGAGAGGACACAGATACATTTTGATGTGTGTTGATGCATACTCAGGATGGCCAGAAGCCTGTCCTGCAAAAAGAGAGGACAGTAAAACAGTCATTAAATTTCTGATTAACACCTACATCCCTAGACATGGTTTTCCTGAAAAAATCAGATCTGACAATGGAACACATTTCAGAAATAAAGACCTCCGGCAGGTGGAGGCTATGTTGGGACTGAAGCATGCTTTTGGTACAGTTTATCACCCACAGTCTCAAGGCAAAGTTGAGAGAATGAATCAATCCATCAAACAAAAATTGGCCAAAATCTGTGCGCAGACAAGCATGAATTGGCTGGATGCATTACCTTTAGCCCTAATGTCTATCAGAAGTTCAGTAAATCACTCTACAGGACTGACACCACATGAATTGCAGACAGGAAGAGCTTTTCCAGGACCACATTCTAAACTTCCTTTGATGCAACATGATGATCAGATGTTAACTTCTAAAGCTTATTTCCACGAACTGCAGGGTTTGGTGACCAACTTTTCCAAGCAGGTACAGGACCGACATCCAGCAGCTGCCAGCGGGGCTCCGCCTGAGGCTGACTGGGTGCTTCTGAGGGTCATCAAACGGAAGTGGTCGGAACCAAGGTGGACCGGTCCCTACCAAGTGACGGAACGCACCTCTCACGCGGTTCGGCTGAGAGGAAAGGGGGACACCTGGTATCACTGGAGCCAGTGCGCAGGCGCAGAGGAGCCTCAACGCTCTCTACAGGACGTCCAAACTGATCTGAGGGCACAGAAGTCTGAATCGGCTGATTCAGACACAGATCCTGTCACAAAAGGGGCAGAATAATCCCCTGACAGAGATCAAGGATCCCGGGTAGTCTAACCCCAGGGATCCGAAGAAAGAAGACACATCCTGAGGACGAGAGGACCAGAGGACCTGACGGGGGCTGGATGGACGAGGCAGACGGACAGGAACACATACATGAACTGATAAAAACACAATTTGGTGAACGGTGAAAGACCGACCGATTAAAATACCCCCACATACTATGATGTATAACATGTATTTGTTTTCTTGTTAGGATAACCATATTAGGGTTGTTCATAATTTTTTTGATCTATTGGTTACACTGCGAGTTCCCTGGACAGAGGTGTAATACTACATATTCATTTTTATATTAATCTTTATACTGTTCTACTTGTTACTTATATTATTCTTATATTATCCCATTGTTGGCAGAGGACTTGGAGGACGATCTGATTTTCGATGCAGGGATTTAAACTTTGCCATCACGTTTCGTTTTATACACTCACATGATATGTTTTTAATACACTACATTCTCACAGAGTTTTCTTTTTGCACCTTCATTAATGGTTTTGACACACATACGCACACACCGGGTGTTTGGATTTTACTCACAGTGTTGTTACATATAGATGTCACTTTTACCCATAGTTTTGTTTGATTACACACAGTGTTTTCTATTTGCTGATGTGACCGTTTGTTGTTTCTTTTTCCTTATTTTGTGTTGGACTCTTAGTAGAGTCCAAAAGGGGGAATTGTGGAAATATATGGTCAAACTTGGTCAAAATATATGTTTGTCTGCATATATGGTAAAAGTGTATGGTTGCTCATAGATCGAGACCTCTGACTGAGGCCATAAAGCATTCTGATGTTTAATGGTTAGTTTAGAAATTCGAACTGCAAACCCCTTAGTTGACCCAGAGATGTAAACACAAGCTTGCCAGAAAGACAAGATATACTCAAGGCCGTAACAGGAGGATCTGTGAAATACACACACACCCTCACATCAGAGATGTGAGTGGGAGAACTTCAATGTCTTTTAGTTTCGTATACGCCTTCCACCTTGTGATTATTGAATATGCATGTTTCACTGAAAAACATTACCTTTTATGCCTTTCTATGTAAATGTAACCACACCTTGTTGTGAGATTAATAAAACGAGCCTAATGCATGGGACCGACAGAATGCAAATGGTCAGCTGCAGGAGCAGATCGAGGGGTCTGTATTGAGCTGTGCATTCTCCCTTTATAAAGGCGAAACTGAAACTGATCAGTACTGGTTTTCATTCAATGTTCTGTGCTTCGGGGACGGAGTCTGGGAATCCGGGGTGACCAGATTAGGTCACAACACTTGGCATACATCTGGCATTTTTTGGTTGTGTTTTGGCACAGCATAAAGGCTTTGGCCAAACTTTGGCATGGTTATGGATTACCATAAAAGACACGAGTTATGGCATATGTCTGGTTTGCCAAAACCCTGGCATTTGGCTTCATTGTGGTGTGGTTATGGCTTACCTTAATACATCAAAAGGCGCCAACGGTATTCCATCATATGGCTGAGTTATGGCATATGTCAAGTCAACCCAAAGATTGTGTAAAGAGCGGGACAGCATCGTGACGTATTCGGGTTGCATTTTGGCATCTTTCTGGCAAGCCAAAAGACTGACCGATGCTACTAGCGTATCTCTTCATGATACCGTGACGAGAGGGGCATGGAGCAGAATTTCAACGGCAGGAATTTCCGGATTCGTTCGACCCCGTTGCCAGCAACGTTGAACGTTGGAAAAGATAGACCCAGTTTGAGTAAGTTGAGTAAGTTTTGTACATTTATTTTGAAGTGTAAACTGTTTGTTGCTAATATCCGTGTTGATCGATAAAATGATTTATTATATATATACGTGTACACAATATAGTAGACAGCAGGGTGGTAGTTGGGGTGAGAGAGGAGGATGCAGAGGATAGTGGTGATGATTGACTGTGGCAACCCCTAAGGGAACAGCTGAACAGAGATGAAGAAGGATGATTCAATCCTATTCAATACTGTCTTTACATATTATTTACATAATATGTGTATTTCAATATGTATGCAATTACAGATAATAATAATTGTTATTATTTTCACAGCCAACAAGAGGGAAGAGAAGAGGAAAGTGAGGTTCCAGGCCCATCTGGGCTCAACACTGAGGCATCACCTCTCCTTGTTGTTATTTTTATTTTCTTTACCTAATATTTGGTTGGACTTTCATTAATGTACATTAGTTATTAGTTATTATAATAAAAACTACTCTATTTGGAGACAAAATCATACATTTTGATGTTTTTTTCTATTGATTTTACACTGTGCATAATGGTAGAAGTTGATGAAGTGCAAGGTAAATTCATACCCAAAAGCTCCAGTAGATGGCAATAGACTAGTGAAATGGATATAAATTGTATTTTCCAGCCAGTTTCCACTGGAAATGAGTAAGCTAGCTATAGCTATAGTAACCTATTTGGCAATGTGGTGCCAAATTGTGCCAAACTGAGTGTCCGCCTGGTGATATCCTTACTAAAACCTTTGTGAAGGCTTTGCTCTTTGTTCAAATTCTATCAAATTTGGTATATTTGTAGCCAAGGAATAGCTGAATGTGATCAATGGCATCTGTGTACATAGAATCATTGTTAGCATAATGTTTTCCTCTGTCAAATAGGAAAAAAACTCAGGCGAGGATAAAATTGTTACATTTCTCCTGTAGTTTTTTCTAATTTACTCAGGCATACTAATAGACACAATATTTTAAACACTGGAAATGCATTCTCTGAGGTCCCTAGATGTCCCTAGACACCAAGAACATGCATATGCACATTATTATTGTGGTGCATTTCCTCATTTTCTTCGGGAATGTCTTTTTAGGTGATTTTTTCTTTTAATATGGCCAGGGTTTAAAGGGTTATTAAACGTTTCGATTTCCCAAAACAGTTCAAATGTAAACTTCAAAGTTAAACTTTAGGCCGTGGACACGGAGTTTTAACTGTATGCATATGACAGGTACTACATCATATAATACATAATTGTAGATATCAAATATTACATTCGTACTCAGTAACATTCGGTTATGTTATCCTGTCGAAATATTTCATTTACAGACTATGTTGCTGTAAACATAGCCGACGTTAGCAATTACCTACTGTCACAATGTCTTATGTACGCAAGCAAGCTAACGGCTAACACCAGTCAAACATGCATGCCTAAATACCACTAAATACCACTACACAGAGAGCACAATGCCGAACGTTTGCTTCATTGTCTTTTTTCAGAAGTAAGGGGTTCTATCACACTGAAGGGCACACTTAAAGCCCATATAAAGAAAACCAAGACATTTAAACTGTCGACTGAGATTTGTTTATTGTTATTTCTAGTACAGCTTATACATACGCGACATCGCAACAAAACCGGTCTTGTTCTGTCAGAAAGTGTCAAAAGAGAGTGAATAAAATTGTCAAAAACATGTTACTGGCTACCAAAAGAGTGCAGTCTTATCGCTGCAATTCAAAAGTTATCTCTCTTCTTCTCCTCCTCTCATCCTGCTGCTCCAAATGTTTACACACAGACACAAAGATGGCTCGTTGTAAAGCCCCGGCCCTAAGCTTTCGATTGATACCTCGTTTGACCAATAGAAAGAGCTACAGCCAATCCCAACGAACGGGGATTGGCTGTTTGTCCCCCTATCACACGAGTCTACTTGCTTACATGCTAAATCTGATCCAATGAGTGTGTAGTGTGTGGAGCCCATCAATAACGCGATAACCGAGAGGCGTTAAATGACAAACAGAAAAGTAGGAAAAAAGAAGGAAAAGTTTGCAAACAGTAAATAAAATGTTTATATAGATTAGATGAGTTGTGTTGACGTGATTATAGTTATTAAATGTAGTGTTTTTCTTCTCTCTCTCTCTCTCTCTGTTTTCAGTGCAGAATGGCTTGCAATCAGTGGCGAAACACTCGCAAAAGAGCCATTAGAAGAGTTAATGCCACCCTTGATTCCTTGGAACCCTTATCTGGCAATTTTGAGACAGAGTTAGCTCAGGACAATGATGTCGAAAACTCATCTGTCAGTTCTCAATTGTGTGATGTAGACATGACTGAAGAGGGTGTTAGAAATGAAATTGAACATGATGAAAGTTCTGATGATGACAGTGTTTCCCATTCCAACCTAGAATCTGATTTATCAGACTGGGCAGTTCGGTTTCATATATCTTTAGTTGCTCTCTCAGCACTTCTCTCCATACTCAGGTTTTATCATCCTTTCCTTCCAAAGGATGGCCGGTCTTTGCTAAAAACAAAAACAAATTACGATCTGGAAAATGTAGCCGGTGGTTCTTTCTACTATTTTGGAGTCATAAATTCATTTACTAAGATTTTTGAAAAATTATCAAGCAAAGTTCCGGATAGACACTTGTTTAAATTACAGTTAAATATTGATGGGTTACCACTTTTTAAAAGTTCCTGTGTTCAGTTCTGGCCAATTTTGGGCATGTTACAGGATCTAGATTGTTTAAAAAGACCTGTATTGATTGGGCTGTTCTGTGGTCAATCCAAACCAACTTCCTTGGCAGAATATTTGGCGGCTCTTGTTAGTGAGCTAAAAAAGTGTGCAGATGGATTTGTCATAGCTGGAAAGACATATTTTATCAAAATAAGTTCAGTCATATGTGATGCTCCAGCTAGAGCTTACATTAAAGCCATCAAATCTCACACTGGTTATTCTGGATGTGACAAATGTGTTCAGTCAGGTGTTTACAAAAACCACCGTATGACTTTCCCAGATATGCATGCTGTTTGTAGAACTGATGAGCATTTCCAAAGTTGTAGGGATGAAGATCATCATCAGGGACACTCACCTTTTTCTGAGTTGAGTATTGGTATGGTTAGCTGTTTCCCCCTCGATTACATGCATTTGGTGTGTCTTGGTGTGGTACGCAAACTTTTAGATTTGTGGATGGGTACTACTGGGCCTCAGTGTTGTCGTATATCTGCTGGTCAAAGCAGCATCATATCTGACAAACTGGCTCAATTAAAGGCTTTTATACCAGTTGAATTTGCCAGGAAACCAAGAGCACTACACGAGAGACTTAGGTGGAAAGCAACTGAACTGAGACAGTTTCTTTTATATACTGGTCCAGTTGTTCTCAAGGGTGTGTTACCTGAGGAGGTGTACAGTAATTTCATGTTGCTTTCGGTGGCCATTCACATTTTAGCTAGTCCTTCGTTATGTCTTGTTTTAAATGATTTTGCTCGTACATTACTCTTCTCATTTGTGGAACATTTCAGTCACTTATATGGCAGCCACTTTGTGGTATACAATGTACACGGTCTAGTTCACCTCAGTGACGACGTCAAAGTTCATGGTCACTTAGACCTCATTTCTGGATTCCCTTTTGAAAATTATTTACAAACATTAAAAAAAATGGTCAGGAAACCACACAGCCCTTTGTCACAAGTAATCAGGCGTGTCTCTGAATTGGACAGTACTGAAATGAATGATGGGAAACAAAAGACCTTTGCCAAACAGCAGCACAGAGAAGGACCAGTCCCTCAGTCAATGGGCACCACTGTAAAGCAGTTCAAACAACTTTTTATGGATGGTGTTGCTATTAAGACCTCATATGGTGACAATTGCATGAAAATTGATAATGATATTGTTCTAGTGCAAAACATTCTGCTTTATGAGGGACTATACTATGTCATGTACAAGAAGTACACAAAAAAAGATAATTTTTTTAGCTATCCTGTAGACTCCTCTGAAATAGGCATCCTTGCTGTTTCTGGTCTGTCATCAGAGATTAAATGTGCACAACTTAACAGGATAGAAAAATATGTCAGAGTTCCATTAGAGACTGGGGGCAGCTTTGTTGTTGTTCCCCTTCTACACCTTAATTAATCCCCAACTATATTATTATAGCTGTATATTGATTTAGTAGCCAAGACTTCCAAGCAGTTTTGTTATTGTTTTCTGTGATGTAAATACTAGGTGCTTCTATTAATGCATTTGGGAAACACTGTCAGTTAGACTGACTGCTAGAGAAATTTAGTCCATAACCTCTTTTCATCATAATACACACACAATTGCTATTATTAAAATGTCATCTATCTTCGCCAAAATATTAAAGGTGTGTAATTTTCCAATGACAGATGTAGTCGGATTGGCTTACATCTGGCTCAGGTCAGAACGCAAATACGGCTAGTGAATCCCACTAGCTCTGTGATACTTCCAGGTTCACAGGGACAGTGTCCGGGTCGCATACAAAAGCCACATGTAAACAACCGTCGAACTACGACAGCTTTGCCCCGAGTTTATTTTCGACGGGGCTACAAAGGAATAAACTGCTTTTTGAACCGAAAAAAACCCCAAAAGAACAAGAGACACAGGACAAAAAAGGCTATCCAGTATCAATCCTACACTAGCTGGATTGACTTTCTTCAATGTGAACCTTAGTGGGCTGTACACAGGGGCGGAGTGGGACAACTTTTCAGCTCGGGAGTTTAATGGCTAAGACTGGCCCATTATTCACCACATGAAAAATTAGCACGTATTTTTACCACAAAATATATGTTTTATTACAGTATGGAAAATATTAATAAATAACAAATAAATCCTGGCCTGCTTCTTCTTGTTCCTGTGCCTGTTTTTGCTTTACCCTGGACTACTGCAGACTCACTGGGCACTGTCATTCTTTCCCTTCTCTCAGCATCTGCCTCACCTATGAAATAATATATAAATGGAAATGCTAATGCCAGGACACAAACAGCATCTTTGTTATGTTAATGTTAACACAATGAACAGTCCTGAAAAACAACTTTTGTTACATCTTTTTTACTTACCAGCACTCCATTCAGATGTGCCTGGGCCCTCCCTAATTTCGGTTTCATCAATATTGTCTGCCTGGCTTTGCTCCTCAGATGATACAAAAAGCAAGCCATAAGGGAATTCTTTTACAGCACACTTACTGAACATTAAATTATTTAATTATTCTTCTTCTTATTATTATTTATTAAATTATTTAGATAAGGCTACACTATTTAAATATATTATATATTAGGCCTATGTAAATTCATTTTAATAGCCATTGCCTATGTAGCCTATACAATGCATGAATATTTATTTTTTAAATGTTAGTCTATTGTTTAGTTTAGTTAGTTACTAATTGTGGTAACGTGTGTAGCTGAATGTATTTATGCTAGTTTTAGTTAAATTATCAATTAGGCCTAACGATATATGTCCCTTATCATTTGCCTCTTCTGTCTTCTTGAGAATATGTCAGTGAGCTTTGCACATTTGGCAGCATCCTCAATCAATGCAAGAACTTTAACCTGGCTTTTTCAGCCCACCTGGTCTCTTCCTATCCGTTTTTACCCGCTTCTCAGCCTCCTGGCCTGCTTCGCTTCTCTGTCGTCTCGACTTTTGGTAACAGTGAGCTATGCAAAGGGGTGTTTGTGTGAAATGGTAGCTCCCAAACTCCCCTCTGTCATAAGAGACAGGTCGATTCAGCGTGAACAGCGCTGCAAAGAATCGTTTATATTCTACCATGATTACTACTATTCCTCGTCGCCGACCGGCCCACCGGGAATCCTCCCGACTCTTCCGATTACCCACATTACACCTTACATAAGTGATGTCAAAAACTGAATTTTTTTGTTGTTGTTGTTTTTGTAGAGTACAAACCCTACACACAAATGAAAAGAAGCAGATGTCACTTAAAAAGAATGTCAACCCTACAACCTGCGTCTATTACTGTGTGATGACTGACAGATGTGACGGCTAGCTGTGAATTATCCTAACACAGGTTTGAAGCTGCAGCCAGCACTTCATTAGTCACTCCCAATGGCATAAATATGAACATCCTGTGGGGTACAACTAATTAGCTCATGTTGCTCCAGCTCTTTTTTTTTAGCATTACAAGGCTGTCAGTATGAGGCAGGTTGGCGAACAAAAATGTCACTGGTTCTAATTCCCAGTCCAGCTGGGAGATCTTGGCAGAAAAAAACAAAATGACAAAAATCAGTGCTGTCCCTCAGCATGACATTTAACCCCCACCTAGAGTGTTTTTATTTAAAAAGAAGGGCAATGGCTTTTATTAAGGACACTGAGATCATGTTCTCTGTATTTTTGCAGCCTTGGAGGAGATTACGGAACACGTTATTTTTTTTAAGCAAGCATTTGATTTATGCCAGCATGTAAGGACATATTTAATATATGGGATACCACAGTGGAGCTTGCTGGCAGTTATATCCTAATTGCTTATATACATTACAGTCCATGTTTATACTTGTTTAATAGCTGGGCAAAGAACAGCCTGGGGGCAGAATCAGTGCACCCCGTGGACTGCTTTAACTCCCTGTTACACTTTCGGGTCTGCCATTCACAAATTTGGTTGTTTGTCATAAACATTATTACTTTAATTTGCATGTCCATACTGAGCTGTGGGAGACCCTGACACACAGTGTGCACCCACAGTGAACCCAGAGTGCAGGAAGAGGAGTAGATTCTCACATTGATGAGAATGTAACAACAGAATAAAACGTCTAAAGGTTAATGAGTTCAACTGCGAAGGCAAAAACATCAAACTCACAAAATGGGAGCAGGTACGAGACATAGACCAACTGACAAAGACAAAAGGGGGCACAGGACTGTGAGCCCCCGTTACACATACACAGGTATCTGTAAAAAGACTTTTCCCTTCGTTTGTGCCTTTCATTTACACATAAACTAACTAACTATTCTAAAAACTCTGGCAAAAGTGGAGAAAAACAGTTTGCGTCAGTCTGCGTGTCAGTTTGTGTGACCTTCTTTTGTGTAGTACGGCTCCTAGAGCAGCTGTTGTCTAGTAATGTAAGCCTTCCGGGTAGCATTTGCATTTCTGTTGGTGTGAGCGCTTTTGTACATGTTTGCATACAGCTCCTCTTACTGTGTAGAGGAGCAGAGACATATTAGGTCTCCAGGTTCAGCAATTTTGGAACAACTTCTGACACAAAGGCTTCTGATTGGCTTGCACGGCTTTCTCCTTCTTCCTACACTGCCATCCACAGGCCTGGCGTAGTCATGACAGCTCTTGGGAGTGTATTTACGCGTGTTAATGTAAACGGAAACTTTTTTGAAAATGATGATGTATGGAAAATAGAGGAAAGGAAATATTTGCTTTTCAAAATACCTGGCTATGTGTAAATGGGGTGTAATACACAAGGCGGTAACAAGACACAGGTGAGAACAATCAGGGCAGGGCAGGTAATCAACACACATACACAAAGGGAAAACCAGACTTTCAAAATAAAACAGGTGCTGTGCTTTACAAATTAATCATAAAGGAAGCAGACAGTGTGTGTAAAACCAACTAAAAGGGGGATCATGACACAGTATCCAATTAACTATATTATTTATTTAAAAAAAGCCCTTTGCTTTCTTTATGGAGGTTGAAGTGACCCTAGTCAATATTTCAGTTGTGTTCACTATCGTGTTTCTCCTTGTGTTTTAAGGTTTTAAGGCTTTACCTAACCCCACACTTTTATGCCTAACCTTAACTGGGAGTTATTTTATGGCAAATCCAGCCTCAAACCTCAGACTTCTGAGTGAAAGTCCACCATGTTGCTTGTACCTCGAACATCCCTAACTCTGCCTCTTAGGCTATGTTCAGACTGCAGGTCTTGATGCTCAATTCGGATTTTTTGGTGTAATCCGTTTTTTGTTTATTTGAAGAGGATACGATGTCTCACAATGTGTGCTTGTGTGGCTTTGTTTATGTGAATGTCCAATCGTAGCCAACATAATTACAACCAAATAATATTAAAAAGAACGCTGAGAAGGAAGAGAGCAGTAGCTGCAGCGTCTGTGCAGAGATGTGTGTGGGTGTGGAGTGGTGGGCCGCTGGCGAGCAGGCCAACACAACCAATGCAGAGCAGGGCTGGCAGGGCTGAGCAGAGAGAGAGCCATCAGTGCTGGAAACTGGCTTTTAAACCTAGCCGACCACGCCCCCGCCAGGTGGCACCGTAATCAAGAACACCTGAGAATAGGGAGAGAAACAAGGGAAGAGGAGGAGGCAGAGCTGGGAGCAAAGTTAAAGGCCCCAGACACAGACGAGATCCAGCCCACTCAGGGGCCGTCACAATAGTGACGTGACTGCTTTTAGAGACACTGACTTCATTCATAACATTCATAATTTTAGAATGACGAGAACCTTTGAATACGTCTGCGAGCGCCTTTCTGTATCACTTTCATGGCAAGACAGTCGACATCTTCCTCTTCTGTGAGCAAGCTGTTGGAGTTTGGCTCTACTTCCAGGCAAAAGGCAATTGATGCTGAGAATACCTGGTTTCTGCCCGCTCCTGTGTCGCAGAATTGTGACGTCAGTCTTTCACTGATGCAAAAGTCGGATATATGCCGCATAGCTGTTCAGACTGAGGTCGCATTGCAAAAAATGGGATACATATCTGATTTAGGACCACATATGAAAGTGGCCTGGGTCGGATATAAAAAATCGGAATTGAGCTGTTCAGACATGACAATATCAGATACAGGTCAAATTTGTGCAAAAAAAAAAATCAGATTTGGGTTACTTTGCAGTTACCTGCAGTCTGAACATAGCTATGTCCTTATTTGGATTTTGTTTGGCTGGTTTGGTCCCATGTTTTAATGACATTGGTCAATAATTTGTTTATTTTTTGTGATGACATGAAAAAAATAATTTCTCACTGTAGCTTTAGTGAGTGGAACTCCAATCAGCAGGCAGTGAGTCCAACCTAACTCCCAGGTTATCAATTATAGGCAGTGTGAGCTGCGATCTTAATTATGCAAAAATGTAAGTTTTTAATATAATTAAAACTAGCAAGTCATACAAAAGTTAATACCCCATATCACTCAGTGTCAACATCTCTACAGCTTGATGAAGAGAAGACAACTGTCATTAAAACAGCCATTTTTGAGAGCCAGAGGCATACAAACTAATACTTACATACTCACATCTGAGCAAATCTCCAAGGTGGTCCCTTAATTATGACACCAAAAGTATTCAAATACACCTTGTGGTTGCTGAGATATACTCAATTCATTTTGGGCATAGCTGATGCCTTAAAAAATAGGCTTGGGGTAGATAGGGTTAAGTGCTTCTTGAAGAGTGTTGTGTGTGTAAATATTTTATAAAAAATAACAGATTTTTCTTACCTTCAAAAGCAAGACGGATGATGTGTGACATGCTGGGAGGTCATTTTGTTTTATTTTACCTTTAAAAATCATTTAAATGAGCATATTGTTATCAGCATGTTAATGGTGAGAAAAATGAAAAGAAGAAACCATCTAAGTGTGAATCTTAATTTGAGTAATGGCTTGTTAAATCTCATGTTCAGCATCACTTCATATATTAATTGAGGCCAAACCTGTGACTCAGGTGTTAATTATCACCTGTTTCATATCATACCACATAAAATGTAAAGCTATATGAGGGAGACAAAATTAAAAGCTGATTGTTTCTCTCTCTCTCTCTCTTGTATCTTGGATCTGAGGTACCTGATATACACATACTTTAAAGGTGTTTTTTTAATAGGGGAGACACATAAACATAAATCAGATGTTGTCACACACTGCACTGAACACTAAATAACAATTTCAATGTTTGCCTGAGTTTGGACAAAGTAATTAACCTGCATTGTGTCTGTTTGGGTTGTGTTTGTGAGAATTAAAGAAAGAAATGTGGGCTAAAGAAAGACAGCAAGAACAAAGACATCTGTTATAGCATAACAAAGTATACATAGTGTAAAATGTATAGTATAGTATAGTATAGTATAGTATAGTATAGTATAGTATAGTATAGTATAGTATAGTATAGGCTTCATGTAAGGAGTAGCTCGTCACCTCGTTTAGAACACACATATGTGCTATAAAAGTATACATAAAAACTACTTAATACTTAATATTAATATTTATTCAGGCAGCCATGTGTGCATTTGTAAAACTATTTTCCTGACATAACTCTTTCAGCAAGAAAGCTTACAGTCACTTGAACCATGGTCCTCCCCCACTGACCTGCTGGCCCCCAGCCTTCATGCTCAGCAAGGTGGATTAATAAAATGTGAGCAGCTACAAGCTGTTGGACGTGTGCATGACAACAACAAGGTGTCGACTGAAATGAACTCTGTAGTGCTGTAATATTCTGCAGCTCTTACATCTGTGCTTGGACACCCAGGACATGCTGACATTTACTATCATAACAGCAAACAGAGGCGTGTCAGCAGAGATGCTGGTGCTGAAGTGCTTTGGTGCCATCTAGTGGTCACAGTAAGAATGTACAATTCTAAAAAACTTCACAGCCAAAACAACATGTGTCCACTTTTGGATTCATTTTGGTCTGTGGTGCGGAATTCCAGAGACAACAATGACCCTGACAGAAAACTTGCAGCTGCAGTTGCAATCTACTGAATTACAATCAATCTTTAGCTCACTCTAAGCTGTTTTTAGTAGCAACAATCTCAGAAATGAACAAGCACGGGGCATTCTGGGTGATTTGTCTCTTGTTTTTTTCTCTTGTCTTGTCACTCAATTTCAAAGCAGGATGAACAGTGTAGTGAAGAGCAGACTGAACCAGGACACACCATAATGTACAGTTTACACCATTACCTAACAACAATGAGGTGGTTAAACACTGTATTGATGACTGGTCGATTAAATATTTATCATCTATATTTTTATGAGCATTTGTATTTTGTTAAATTCACTTTTTAATTAATATTTGTTTACCATATTATAAAATAGGCTCATTTCATATAGTATCTCTCATGTGTTAATTTCATACGGAGCACCTTGAAGGCCGCTGCCTGACAGCCTGAGAGCAGGGCCTGATTGTCCCGTGTTCCTTAGCAACGGTTGCTAACAACACTTCAGACAGCTGCCGCTGCGGTGTACTGGTGTCCTGCAAAGCTTCGGTGGGTTCCCAAGCGTACAGCTGGTCAGATAAACTTTTATTTATTCTTACACAGCACAACACACACATTTCACACACCTGATATAGTTTAGCTAAGTACGAGCAAGCTAAATATTTGATGTCTTCTGTAACACCGTTAGCATTTTGGTTATTTTGATGACCTGTGTATTTAAAATTAGATTTCAATATCTTAAATAGACTAAATAGGAATCATGACAGAGGACAATGATATTTCCATTAAGACATTCGTTCATGTTTTCTTGTTTAAAGATTTGGCTGCATTTGGTGTAAACATGTCTCGAAGAAGGTCGTCCTCGAGCACAGGTGGCACAGGTGATGTGTGTTTTTTTGTTTTTAAATCTTGTAATTATTATCAGTTGTATTGTTGTTTGGTTGAAATATCTGTAATGTTAAATAACGTTTTTAAACAGAGTTAGAGAAAGCCAAACTTGAGGACCTGCAGAGACGAGTGAGGACCATGGAGAGAGAGAATGAGGCCTACAACCGCAAGACCCAGAGACAAATCTACAAACAAGAGTGAGCGCACTTACCATACTGTAACTCACACACTGTATTTGTGTGTGTGTGTCTGTTGTATATCTGATCACATGTTGACTTGGATGAAGGCAGGAGATTGAGAATCTGCTGAAGGAGCAGGAGGAGCTCCGTGAAAAGCTCAGCGCGTGTAAGAGGCGCAAAGAGATGAAGACTGAGGACATCCAGCGTCTTCAGAAGCTGCTCCAGCATAACCATGCTTTGGATGAAGAGCTAGAGAGAGAGAGGCAAAAACAAAAGGACTTGCAGAGAAAGGTCTGACTGTATATCGTGTATGTATTTCATCATTTCATGTTGATTCATATTTTTTACTTTTGACTTTAATGCGGGCAGATTTCAAACCTGGAGTCCGAGATGATGGAAGCGAGAAGAGGAGCTGTCAGTCTCTGTGTTAGGTCAGAGGTACAGAGCACTCAGAAATCTGTGGAAGGAGAGCTGCACAGAGTGAGTCATCAAACTCATTGCTACAGCATAAACAAACAAAACAAAGCCATTCTGTTGTTTACTTTATGTTCATCTCTGTCCAGGCCACCACTAAACTCAATGAGCAGTTAGCAAAAAACAGCCATCTGAAGGAGAAGCTGCAGAGTCTTCTTAATGAGCGTCACCATTTCCAGCAGCAACACAACAAGCTGAACAAGGTTACAACTCTTATCATATCATCACCATGGGCACATTGTTGATTTCTCCTTCAACACTTTATTAGCAGATATATTTGTATCGCAGGAACTGCAGGAACTCCACAAGAAGAACGCAGAAGTTACCAACCAGATCAGCGCTGCTAACGAAGAAAGGTGAGCTCCTGAGACAGCCAGTTGTGTTAAATGGAAGGAAACCTCTGAGATGTTGCAGCTCATATCTGGAACTGGTATACATAAGGGTGGAGGCTCAGTCCAAGCTGACCGTGCTGAGGGAGACAGCGGAGAAGGAACACGCTCACTTTAACGCTGAGATGAAGGAACTGGAGCGGGTTATTGCACAGCAGAGCAGCCTGAAGAACTTCATGAGCGTCAAGGGCAGCGAGAGGAGCGACCACAAAATGGGAACCAGGCAATGTAAGAGGCAGGCGGCCCGCATGATGTTGTAGCTAATGTGTCTAAAGTTTTAGCAGTGCTAACAGTTCCAATAATTGTATCATTCATTTTTCATCAATGCAAAAAGCCACAGCGGAAAAGGACAAAAGTACAAACAACATGTGTTTCTCAGTAGAATTCATGTAGCAGGCAATAATGTTGCACATACAATACAGTTACACATTTGTGTGTCCTTGTGTCATTGTGAATACAGGCACTAAGACTAAAGAGAATAATGAATGATAAACATAACATTGTGATGCTAATGCTAACCCTGCTGATGAAGATGAGACTGGTGCCTCACTGATGTGAATCTGATGTGTTTTGTGTTTCTCAGTGTCAGAGCTGAAGGAGCAGAGGAGGGGGGACTCACAGGACGTGTCTCTGGACGTTCTGGAGGACATGTTTAGGAAACTTCAGACTGTGACAGGAGAGGACAACCTGGACCTGCTGGTGACCAGGTTCATCCAGGGTGAGTCTCATATTCTGCACACAGTTTATGTCAGGATTATAATCCTCTTGCATTTGTACATGAGTACATTCAGACCCCGTTCAGTCTTGTGTAATCAATCAGAACAGCACAAAAATCCAGTTAAAGCTGGATTAGATAGATCCACCTCACAGAGGTGGATTGAGCTGGGTTTGCTAAAATCTGGCTAAGGTCTGAACACGAATGTGGCTAGCGACATCATACTTCTGGGTTCATGGGGACAGTATCTGGGTCACGCCATGTGTAAAACATCCACTGAACTACCAAAGATTGAACTACCAGATTTGATCCCGCTCTAGCTAGACCAACTTTCTCCAGTCAGAAGGGGGTCTCATTAAATGGAAACACACTGTATCTCCCTGCTGTATTATGTATTGTATTGTTTCCCCCTGTAGGTGAGGAGGAGAACTTTGCTCTCTTCAATTTGGTGAACGAGCAAAACAAAGAGATTGATGTATTAAAGAATGAAATTAGCCAGGTGAGTTTGATTTGAAGGTCTCACACATTACAATGAACCTGTTGATGAAGATTCTCAGTCATCCGGGTCATTTTTATTCAGTTGGTTAAAGCAAAGCTACTGGACCTGTAGAAATTCTACAAGTCCAGTTGCCTTGCTGCAACCTTCTGAATTACATTGAAGACAGTGGTTTGCTGGGTCATTTATTTATGTATTTGTGCTGTGAATGAGTTTAGATCCAAACAAACATGGAGCAGGCTGAAGCCAAAGGTCGGCAGCAGGAGCAGGATTATGACTCTCGGCTAAGAGACGTCCAGGAGAGATTAAAGGAGGCCGAGTCTCAGGCAGAGGATTATGAAGACCAAGCCACCATCATCAGCAAAGTCCTGGAACAGATTAAAACAGGTTTTTTTCACAACCTTGTGACTTCCAGCTGTTAAATCGAGTCATCAGTTAGAACATTGATACTCGAATACTTGATACTCCTCCCTCTCACAGGAGTAAACAGCACCTTCTCCAGCCTAGAGTGTGACCGCTCACTGATTGATGACATGGTGGGCTCCTCCACAAGCGTCACCGACAACAACATCATGTCCTACCTGGGTTTAGTGGAACAGAAGACAGATGAGCTGCTCACCATCCAAGCGTTCCTCAGATCTAAAGTCTGCTACCGCTGCTTGTGTTTTCTCACTAATATTTGTACATGTTTTCATTTCTGAACCTGAAATACAGTTTGTTTCTATAATATTTATCATTCTTACAGGATGCAGAAAAGGACTCTGATCCAGACGAATTCACTTTGGTTCAAGATCCAGAAGGTGCTGCTGTCAACAGGTCAGACTTTAGATCACTTCATTCTGACAGCTTCATGTTTGTCAGTAAATGATGTAAAAGTTGATGGCTGTGTCTGTGTTGACTCATCAGTGAGTGTGATGCAGAGGAGTCTTCCGATGAGGAATATTGAAGGGGGTGAGTTCAAACAAAGTTCCTCTCCGAAGTTAGTGTGAGATCATGTTCATCATTTGTTTGTGTTTATCTGGAAGTAATTTGTATGTTTTTTTGGTTCCTCCCAACAGACAGCAACAAAAGCCAGTCTGCAGAACAAGGGAAGTCAGAGGACACGTCCACCTGAGGAAGGCCTGGATGGATGTTTCTTATCCATGTCAACATAAGTTTGAGTTCAAATAAACAAAGTAGCCTATGCATGTAACAGAGTTCGAGTATTAAGTACATTAGATCCCAAAAATCTGAGGTGCACTCTAAACTACACTCTAAAATTCCGATGTATCAGAAACTCACTTACATAGAAGGATCTGAAAAGTTTTGAATGCTGTGATTTTGTCACATTTCTTCAATTGTTCTCATGCTGCTCACAAGCCACCAGTACATCCGTGGAACCTCTGGAAACCTCTGGTGACGAGCCATCGAACTCCTGGATAGGAAGACACAGCAGTTCCACCACTGTCAAATACTTGCTAAACATAAGATCCTAATTGAAAACATGATTACAGTGGTATGCAAAAGTTTGGGCACCCCTATCATTTCATGATAATTTGCTCTACCTTCCTAAGAGAAGATCACAGCGACGAGGTTTGTTTCCTCCAGAGATGCAGACATCTGAGTGTTTTCCAGATTGACATCCTTAGAGTAGAGATTTATTGTAATAAAATTGAATGTAAAAAATGTAATGTGCAAAAGTGTTGGCACCCTTTTTATCACATTCATTTCAAGACCTGTAGGGGTTTATAAAGCAGGTTGAAGCACAAAACTGCTTTGATTAGCTTGTTAGATCTTCAGTTACAAAGACAGCTGGAATCAATCATGAAAAAGCTGTTTAACATAGGTAACTGCTGCTGTACTTGTCCTAGGTTCTTTCTTAGAGAGTAGACACATGGGGGCCTCTAAACAGCTCTCCGCTGACCTAAAACAAAGATAATTCATTATCATGAATTAGGAGAAGGGTACCAGAAATGATGTGAAAGGTCTGGACTGTCTGTCTCCACTCCCAGAAATGTAGTGCAGGAATGGAAGAGCACAGGAGTAGCCACTGTAAAGGATAATATGTGGTAGGCACAAATAAAGATAAGACTGAACTCCATGAGAAGAACTTATTGCCTACATTTTGGTGGAGCCTGAACCCCCTTAAGAGCAACAGAGGCAAGAAAAATTCCCTTTTAACAGGAAGAAACCTTGAACAGGACCCGGCTCATAAGGAAGAACCTTCCTGCTGACAGTCGGCCGGGTGGAGGAGAAGAAGAGGGAGACAGGACAGAGAGGATGAAGGAGAGAGAGAGAGAGAGAGAGGAGCAAACATGCACAGACATCATACATTACCCAGATAGCAAACCTTTTGGCTGTGGCTTGTGTGGAAATATATGGTCAAACTTGGTCAAAATATATGTTTGTCTGCATATATGGTAAAAGTGTATGGTTGTGCATAGATCCAGACCTCTGACTGAGGCCATAAAGCATTCTGATGTTTAATGGTTAGTTCAGAAATTCGAACTGCAAACCCCTTAGTTGACCCAGAGATGTAAACACAAGCTTGCCAGAAAGACAAGATATACTCAAGGCCGTAACAGGAGGATCTGTGAAATACACACACACCCTCACATCAGAGATGTGAGTGGGAGAACTTCAATGTCTTTTAGTTTCGTATACGCCTTCCACCTTGTGATTATTGAATATGCATGTTTCACTGAAAAACATTACCTTTTATGCCTTTCTATGTAAATGTAACCACACCTTGTTGTGAGATTAATAAAACGAGCCTAATGCATGGGACCGACAGAATGCAAATGGTCAGCTGCAGGAGCAGATCGAGGGGTCTGTATTGAGCTGTGCATTCTCCCTTTATAAAGGCGAAACTGAAACTGATCAGTACTGGTTTTCATTCAATGTTCTGTGCTTCGGGGACGGAGTCTGGGAATCCGGGGTGACCAGATTAGGTCACAACAATTGGGGGCTCGTCCAAGGGATCAAAGGGCAAAAAATCATCCTCAGATCCGTCAATTGAACACAAGGGCCGATTACGAACAGACAGAGGACACGTGCCGGCAACAATAAGGTAAGCAGACCTTTTATATCTGCATTGACTACTCTAAAATGTAACGTGTCCCGAGTCTTAGTAGTAATCTGTCTGTAAAAGCAAAAAGAACATTGACTGAATGAATTTAACTGTATGTGAATGAATATGACTACAGTGAAATAACCGTATGTGAATGTATATGACTACGGTAAATGAGTAATGACTACAGCTGTTTAAGAGATAAGTAAATGATGCCTGCAGAGGAATAATGCCTGCAGAGGAATGATGCCTGCAGAGGAATAATGCCTGCAGAGGAATAATGCCTGCAGAGGAATAAGAGAAAAAGGGGTAGCAGAAAATCCTGAGTGTGGCGACTCCACCGGTGCTCTGACGAGGGGCCGGAAAAGCTGGGTTTGAGGCCCGGGGCTTGAGGAACCCTAAATCACTACAAAAAAGAGAGAAAAAGGAACAAGACCAGGCAGAAAACACATGGTATGAATGTTGGACAGACTGGAAACTGAAACAATGACCGCACTAGTTAGGCGGGAGTTGTAGTAAGTCAACAGGCTTCCAAATTACAGATATATAAGATTCTGGTGTCACGGACAGAGGCTAGTCTCGAATCCATTGGACTGAGTACCAGGGACACAGCGTGCCATATTTCTCAGTCGGCCAGAATCTAGAAAAGAAAGGAACTCTTGAAACTCATAACTGTGAGTCGTCTGAGATAAAGACGACAAGACCAGAGAGTAGAGAGTAAATAATGAAATAACTGTGAGCCGTTCTTACACTGGACGGCAAGACCAGAGAATAAGTCCTGTGAGTTCATGAAGCACCCCTAAAGAGAAACAAAGAGAAGTGAAGATACAGTACTGACACACACACACCGAGCTCGCAGTATAAATGGGTAACGCATGAGTGTGGAATGTGTATGAATGCCAGAGACGAGGTGAACTGAAGCAGCAGCACTGCTGGAAACCTTAATCGGTGTAAACGTAAAGCAGTGGCCCGTTGAAGTAGGTTCACTCATGAACTGGATTAGTGTTTTGTTGTGCACATACTTTTGTATATATTTCTGATGTGAACATAGTTTCTGAACTTTTCTAACATCATAGTTTTGTTAACTCTTCTGAGCACAGTTTTGCAAATAACACATTATTATTAAGCTTTAGTTTTAATTTTCACGTAATCACTTGACTGAGACTTTGATGACTGACGACATGGACGGAGATTTTAACAGAGACACTGTTGATGATGGGTGGGGTCCGAACAGCCCACTAAAAACAGTAGAAGCTCAACTGATTATTTTAGAGAAAGCGCTGCATCAGGCTTTTGACTCTAAAACCGCATCTGAAGAGATGACTCAGATGAGGGAGGCAGTCATTAATTTGCTGGGAGAAATAGGCCGTGGCATGAAAGATAGAGGTTGTTTACAGAAGGAGTTTTGGAGAAAGGAGGGTGAAGCGAAGGCAGAGAGGGAGAAGGCCAGGAAGAGTGCAGAGCAGTGTGGCTGGTCTAAGAAAGGGAGATTTAAGAGGGAGCAGGAAAAAGCAGAGGAGAAGAGAGCTCAGTGGGCGCGATGGGCTTTGATAGGTCAGGGTGTAACTCACCTCATGACTGAGAAGCCCAAAACACAGGATGCCAAAGCAGAAAAACCTAAGGATCCCCCACCGTATACACCACCCCCTCCTACTGCACCACCATCCTCTCATTCATCTGCTGGATTATATCCAGTTTTACAAATAACTCAAGGCACACTGGCCATAACAGACATGCCTGATTCCCCTGAGGCGTGGTCTGATGACAGCTCTCACACGTCCCAGGTGAGTAGTGTGTCTGCTTTACCCTCGGGAGTTAGCACCCGTGAAGGGCCTCCAGAGGCCCCTGACCTTTCACCTTTCCAGCTGCGAAAGGGCAGAGAACCGAGCTGCGACAGAGCACTATGTGTTGCAGCTGAAGCCCCGCTGTCACACAGAACACAGACACCAGACATTGTGAACACAAAGCAGGGAGAAATAGACAAGGTGCAACAGTTGCAGGAGGAATTAAAGGAGTTGCGGGCTGCTATAGCTCAGGACTTAACACCACACACATATGCACACGCTAACCCCAATTTGGAGACGCTACACTTCACGTGGGAGGCGTGTGGAAAGATGGATCACAGGAAGGGAGGACAGCTGGAATTCAGATGCAGGTCGAGGGTGTTTGGTCCGCGGAGCAGGGAGAGACGTTTGAACTATTACAGAGACAGGCCAAGGCTACTGAGGAGTGGTTGAAAACACATGAAGCTGAACACTTAGCACACAGAAGCAGAACACACCGCATGACAACTAGATCTCAAGGACATGATAATACACAGACACTCAACCATCAGTTACCACTGATTCAAACTGAACACCAGATCAAATATCGTCCATTCCCACTAGGTGATGTACAGGCACTAGTGGATAAATTACCTCCAGTGGCCGAAGGTGGAGCAATGTGGCTGAGTCAACTTGACAGTCTGACAGCAGGCCACAGACTCGCTCTAGGTGATTTTCGGGCCGTTATTTCTAGGTGTCTTACAGCTTCAGAAGTGAGGGACATAGAGGAGGACGCCGCCACTACTAGACAGAGAGATGACACACCTTTCACTCAGGTCAGCACTGAAATAGGCAGAGCACTAAGACATAAATATCCTCTGCCTGCTGGAGCCGCCGTTCCCACTTTGAGATGGGACCCCAAACAGAGTCCAAGAGAATATCTTAATCAAAGCAAAGACACATGGATCAAACACACCGGGTGCCACCCTGGTAACCCAGGCATTCAGAGGGTGTGGTACAGGACCGCCGTCCTAAACGGGGTTCCTGAGACTGTAAAAACTGCCATGGATAATAACCCAGACATGGCAGGGTGTGATTCCAGTGTGTGGGAGAGACATCTAGTGCATCATTTGGCACGCGCCCAAGACGCAGCACAAGCTGACAGTAAGGATGTCCAGGATTTGCAAGCACAATTATTGAAACTACAATTGACTGAGGCCAGACAGAAGGCCAATGACAAAAAGAAAGATAAAAATAATAAAGTCATGGTTGTCACTGAAAGCTCTGACGCACCTCCTGTCACACCTTGGGTGCCTCCATCACCTTATTCTCCTGATTATCAGCAGCCTACGGGGTCCTACAGGGGGTACGGATCAGGGAGGGGCAGATGGAGAGGCAGGCGCGGAAGGGGTGGAACACTTAGGGGACAGCCGAGGGGAGACCCAGGTCGTGACCGCTGCTATTACTGTGAGGAGTTGGGACACTGGGCCAAAGACTGTCCACACAGACAGGGACAGTATGCCCGAGGACGTGCAGCGTCTGGTCCACGGAGGGCTTCCTCCCGCCCCCCAGGACCTGGGGATAAACAGACTCTGCCTATAACCACTCCCATGACTGCTCAGTTGGGACATCAGACTGTTTCACACTGTTTTGTACACTCACCTCTTCTGCCTCTGAATATACTGGGGAGAGACTTGCTGATTAAGTTTGGAGCATCTATTTTGTGCGGCCCAGACGGGCTGACAGTGACACTGCCGGACGGCACCATGTTCCACTGTAATGTTGCAGACACAGGCGGACAATATCTGATGAGACCTGTGACTGACCCATGTGCTGACATCTACTGGGGCATGTTACATCCTGAAACTCCCCAGAACCCAGGAATCCTTTCTGCCTACCTGCGGTGGAAGCCCTGGATAGCGCAGGTCGAACCATGTGTTTCTCCCCCTGACCCCCCTCATGTGACTCTATTTTATGACAGGCAGCAACTGATTGGTACCATGAGAAGTTTGCGCACTCCCTAGAGGGACAGGACTGGTCTATTACAGTCCGAGACATTTTTGTGGCACCTGAGGGCGTGGCAGCCGGTGTGGACCTCACTCCAGAACAAATGTCTTGGTACATGATGAGTGACGAAGGGCATCCCCACGTCTCATTAGCCGTACATCCAAACCACCAGGCCAAAGAACTAGGTGGCATGGTTAAACGTGCCATGGGGCAATCAGACTGGCAACCCACACCTTTACCTCAAATCATGTATTCTCCATCTGCTAAAGCATACAAAATAACTGTTTCAACTATGAACACTGTCACTCTGGCACATGAACTGCTTGCTAGACATCATGGTAGAGAGAAAACTGATCATCCTCTGGCACAGGCTGTGATTGACAGCTTGCCACCACATTTATGGGCAGACGGACCCACTGATGTGGGTCTGGTGGACTGTGAACCTGTGACGTTTCAGATTAACACACCAGGCCCTTTATGGATACCACAGTATCCCCACAAGCCAGCAGCCGGAGCTGGCATTGCAGATACTATTCATGGACTCTTTGAAAATGGTGTGCTGGAACTCTCTCACTCAGATTGGAATACTCCCATCGTACCTGTAGAAAAGAAAGGTAAGGTAAATATCGCATGGCACATGATCTGAGGGACATTAACGCTGCACTGTCAACCCCCACGGTACCAGTTCCGAATCCATACGTGGCATTGGCCCAACTGGATCCTTCACAGAGCTGGTTCACCTGCATAGATTTAGCTAATGCTTTCTTTTGTCTCCCTCTGGCACCTGAATGCAGAGACATTTTCTCATTCACATATCAGGGAACGCAGTATCGCTACACCAGGCTACCTCAAGGTTTTGCGCTCTCCCCCGGTATTTTTAATCAGGTTTTGAAGCAGATACTCAGTCACTGCACCCTCCCAGAAAACACTACACTCATTCAGTACGTTGATGACCTTCTTATCGCAGCTCCAACGGCAGCAATCTGCCTGGATGCCACGCAGGCTGTTTTGCAACATCTGGCCACAGCTGGTTTTAAGGTCAGCAAATCTAAACTCCAATTAGTCAGGAAACAAGTTGCTTTCTTAGGACGCATTGTTTCACAAAAGGGAGTCAGCATATCGCCTTCACACAAATCTACCATTTTGCATCATCCGCGTCCTGATAAAGTGAAGGACATGCTCTCATTTCTCGGTCTGACTGGCTACAGTAGAAACTTTGTTGCTAACTACACTGGCCTCACACAACCTCTCAGAGACCTTGTCAAAGAACATGGCATGCGTAATGTGTCAGCTCGCCTAAATTGGACGCAGGCCGCGGAACAAGCATTCATTGCTCTTAAACAATCTTTGGCCACTGCAGCAGAACTAGCCACACCTGACTACACTTTACCTTTCTATTTGGATGTCTCTGGAACGGATGCCTGCATCAATGGCATCCTGTTCCAGAGAAAAGGGGGAGAGAGAGTAATACTGATGTACATCGGTGCCCCCCTGGACAACATGGAGAAAAGACACCCTCAGTGCACACAACATGCAGCAGGAATAGCTAAGCTAATTCAAAAAACCGCACACATGGTCATGGGACACCAGCTGTATGTACTGACAACACATAGTGTAGTGGCATACGTGAACTCAGAGACATTCACACTCACCTCATTGAGACAGAGGAGGTTGAGCAAGATTTTAGAAGCACCAAACATCACCTTCACACATGATGGCATCAACATGGCAGAGCAGATAGGAGCTGGAGAGCCACACACATGTGTAGAGAGGGTAACCAGAGAAGAAAAAGTCAGAATGGATTTACAAGCCACACCACTAACAGAGGCCAGAAATCTGTTCACAGATGGGTGCTGTTTTAGACATGACACAGAAGGACTCAGAGCAGCATACGCAGTTGTTGAAGACACAGGGGAAGAAATGAGAACACTGAAAGCAGAAAGATTAGAGGGACAGCAGTCAGCGCAGAGAGCCGAGGTGAGGGCAGTGATTGAGGCACTAAAGATAGGTCAAGGACAGGACATCAATGTTTTTACTGACTCAGCATATGCGGCAGGAGCAGTGCATGTGGAATTAGGGCAATGGCTGAGAGCAGGTTTTCTCACTGCAACTAACAAACCTATACGGCATGAGGCTGAAATGAGAGAGCTTGCTGAAGCTCTGTTGTTGCCTAGCAAAGTGGCTGTGATTAAGTGCAAAGGTCATGGAGCAGGAACTGACAGGGTCACAAGAGGAAACAATGCAGCAGATCAGGCAGCAAAACAGGCAGCAGGCTATGTTGAGCGAATGATTTTTATGTGTTCAGAAACAGACTTGCCTCCCCCTGTTGATTGGACTGATTTGATGCAATTGCAAAACAAAGCCTCTCCACAGGAAAAAACACTGTGGAAAGCTAGAGGGGCGACTGACACAGGAGGAGTATGGAGAGGGCCTGACGGACGCCCCATACTGCCACCTGGACTGAGACAGACTGCCATGGAGGAAGCACATGGGGTAGGCCATGTGGGAGTGGCACAGATGATGAAAAATCTTGAGCACTGGTGGCACCCCTACATGAAAGACATGGCTCAGTATTTGATCAGAACATGTGACCAATGTTGTAAATACAACCCCAGACCGACTATCAAACCAGAAATTGGAAAATATCCTCTAGAGACCAAGACAGGTAGAGAAATAATCATTGACTACACTGACATGGTTGACTCTGTGAGAGGACACAGATACATTTTGATGTGTGTTGATGCATACTCAGGATGGCCAGAAGCCTGTCCTGCAAAAAGAGAGGACAGTAAAACAGTCATTAAATTTCTGATTAACACCTACATCCCTAGACATGGTTTTCCTGAAAAAATCAGATCTGACAATGGAACACATTTCAGAAATAAAGACCTCCGGCAGGTGGAGGCTATGTTGGGACTGAAGCATGCTTTTGGTACAGTTTATCACCCACAGTCTCAAGGCAAAGTTGAGAGAATGAATCAATCCATCAAACAAAAATTGGCCAAAATCTGTGCGCAGACAAGCATGAATTGGCTGGATGCATTACCTTTAGCCCTAATGTCTATCAGAAGTTCAGTAAATCACTCTACAGGACTGACACCACATGAATTGCAGACAGGAAGGGCTTTTCCAGGACCACATTCTAAACTTCCTTTGATGCAACATGATGATCAGATGTTAACTTCTAAAGCTTATTTCCACGAACTGCAGGGTTTGGTGACCAACTTTTCCAAGCAGGTACAGGACCGACATCCAGCAGCTGCCAGCGGGGCTCCGCCTGAGGCTGACTGGGTGCTTCTGAGGGTCATCAAACGGAAGTGGTCGGAACCAAGGTGGACCGGTCCCTACCAAGTGACGGAACGCACCTCTCACGCGGTTCGGCTGAGAGGAAAGGGGGACACCTGGTATCACTGGAGCCAGTGCGCAGGCGCAGAGGAGCCTCAACGCTCTCTACAGGACGTCCAAACTGATCTGAGGGCACAGAAGTCTGAATCGGCTGATTCAGACACAGATCCTGTCACAAAAGGGGCAGAATAATCCCCTGACAGAGATCAAGGATCCCGGGTAGTCTAACCCCAGGGATCCGAAGAAAGAAGACACATCCTGAGGACGAGAGGACCAGAGGACCTGACGGGGGCTGGATGGACGAGGCAGACGGACAGGAACACATACATGAACTGATAAAAACACCATTTGGTGAACGGTGAAAGACCGACCGATTAAAATACCCCCACATACTATGATGTATAACATGTATTTGTTTTCTTGTTAGGATAACCATATTAGGGTTGTTCATAATTTTTTTGATCTATTGGTTACACTGCGAGTTCCCTGGACAGAGGTGTAATACTACATATTCATTTTTATATTAATCTTTATACTGTTCTACTTGTTACTTATATTATTCTTATATTATCCCATTGTTGGCAGAGGACTTGGAGGACGATCTGATTTTCGATGCAGGGATTTAAACTTTGCCATCACGTTTCGTTTTATGTACTCACATGATATGTTTTTAATACACTACATTCTCACAGAGTTTTCTTTTTGCACCTTCATTAATGGTTTTGACACACATACGCACACACCGGGTGTTTGGATTTTACTCACAGTGTTGTTACATATAGATGTCACTTTTACCCATAGTTTTGTTTGATTACACACAGTGTTTTCTATTTGCTGATGTGACCGTTTGTTGTTTCTTTTTCCTTATTTTGTGTTGGACTCTTAGTAGAGTCCAAAAGGGGGAATTGTGGAAATATATGGTCAAACTTGGTCAAAATATATGTTTGTCTGCATATATGGTAAAAGTGTATGGTTGTGCATAGATCCAGACCTCTGACTGAGGCCATAAAGCATTCTGATGTTTAATGGTTAGTTCAGAAATTCGAACTGCAAACCCCTTAGTTGACCCAGAGATGTAAACACAAGCTTGCCAGAAAGACAAGATATACTCAAGGTCGTAACAGGAGGACCTGTGAGAATACACACACACCCTCACATCAGAGATGTGAGTGGGAGAACTTCAATGTCTTTTAGTTTCGTATACGCCTTCCACCTTGTGATTATTGAATATGCATGTTTCACTGAAAAACATTACCTTTTATGCCTTTCTATGTAAATGTAACCACACCTTGTTGTGAGATTAATAAAACGAGCCTAATGCATGGGACCGACAGAATGCAAATGGTCAGCTGCAGGAGCAGATCGAGGGGTCTGTATTGAGCTGTGCATTCTCCCTTTATAAAGGCGAAACTGAAACTGATCAGTACTGGTTTTCATTCAATGTTCTGTGCTTCGGGGACGGAGTCTGGGAATCCGGGGTGACCAGATTAGGTCACAACAATTGGGGGCTCGTCCAGGGGATCAAAGGGCAAAAAATCATCCTCAGATCCGTCAATTGAACACAAGGGCCGATTACGAACAGACAGAGGACACGTGCCGGCAACAATAAGGTAAGCAGACCTTTTATATCTGCATTGACTACTCTAAAATGTAACATGTCCCGAGTCTTAGTAGTAATCTGTCTGTAAAAGCAAAAAGAACATTGACTGAATGAATTTAACTGTATGTGAATGAATATGACTACAGTGAAATAACCGTATGTGAATGTATATGACTACGGTAAATGAGTAATGACTACAGCTGTTTAAGAGATAAGTAAATGATGCCTGCAGAGGAATAATGCCTGCAGAGGAATGATGCCTGCAGAGGAATAATGCCTGCAGAGGAATAATGCCTGCAGAGGAATAATGCCTGCAGAGGAATAAGAGAAAAAGGGGTAGCAGAAAATCCTGAGTGTGGCGACTCCACCGGTGCTCTGACGAGGGGCCGGAAAAGCTGGGTTTGAGGCCCGGGGCTTGAGGAACCCTAAATCACTACAAAAAGAGAGAAAAAGGAACAAGACCAGGCAGAAAACACATGGTATGAATGTTGGACAGACTGGAAACTGAAACAATGACCGCACTAGTTAGGCGGGAGTTGTAGTAAGTCAACAGGCTTCCAAATTACAGATATATAAGATTCTGGTGTCACGGACAGAGGCTAGTCTCGAATCCATTGGACTGAGTACCAGGGACACAGCGTGCCATATTTCTCAGTCGGCCAGAATCTAGAAAAGAAAGGAACTCTTGAAACTCATAACTGTGAGTCGTCTGAGATAAAGACGACAAGACCAGAGAGTAGAGAGTAAATAATGAAATAACTGTGAGCCGTTCTTACACTGGACGGCAAGACCAGAGAATAAGTCCTGTGAGTTCATGAAGCACCCCTAAAGAGAAACAAAGAGAAGTGAAGATACAGTAATGTAGCTCTCAGCGTAAGTTCAATCAGGAAGACTCTGTTTCCCATCATTCCCTTCATCCCCATCTGCTTCCTAATCTCTTTTCCTCCTCACTCCTCCGCTCCCCCTCTCTTCCGCTCTCTGAGTCAGGTGCTTAATAGTTAGCACCTCCCTCTCCAATCAGCTGTCTCCTTCTGTCCCTCTCCCGACCAATCACAGCTTAGCATGGTATTTAAATGTCTCCATCTCCTCTCCAGCTGCCTTCTGATCGAATTCGGCAACCCTCCTCCACCCCATGCACCTCCAGGCCCACGCCAGTTCAGACCTCCTATCTCTTGCCCTCCAGCTCTCCACCACCACCAGGTCTAGACCCCGGGGGGGCTTTCTGTTCAGCGGTCTCCCCTCCTGCGGTTTCTCCCTCCTTTCGGACGTGGTCTCCACGACGGGGTCTAGGACGCCAACGCACATTTCTAAATGTATTCTCAATAAATCTTTCTCATTCAGTTCGCTGAGTCTCTCATGATTGAACTGACACACACACACCGAGCTCGCAGTATAAATGGGTAACGCATGAGTGTGGAATGTGTATGAATGCCAGAGACGAGGTGAACTGAAGCAGCAGCACTGCTGGAAACCTTAATCGGTGTAAACGTAAAGCAGTGGCCTGTTGAAGTAGGTTCACTCACGAACTGGATTAGTGTTTTGTTGTGCACATACTTTTGTATATATTTCTGATGTGAACATAGTTTCTGAACTTTTCTAACATCATAGTTTTGTTAACTCTTCTGAGCACAGTTTTGCAAATAACACATTATTATTAAGCTTTAGTTTTAATTTTCACGTAATCACTTGACTGAGACTTTGATGACTGACGACATGGACGGAGATTTTAACAGAGACACTGTTGATGATGGGTGGGGTCCGAACAGCCCACTAAAAACAGTAGAAGCTCAACTGATTATTTTAGAGAAAGCGCTGCATCAGGCTTTTGACTCTAAAACCGCATCTGAAGAGATGACTCAGATGAGGGAGGCAGTCATTAATTTGCTGGGAGAAAATTATCTCTATTATTATTATTAAAATTATTATTATGGCATACATCTGGCATTTTTTGGTTGTGTTTTGGCACAGCATAAAGGCTTTGGCCAAACTTTGGCATGGTTATGGATTACCATAAAAGACACGAGTTATGGCATATGTCTGGTTTGCCAAAACCCTGGCATTTGGCTTCATTGTGGTGTGGTTATGGCTTACCTTAATACATCAAAAGGCGCCAACGGTATTCCATCATATGGCTGAGTTATGGCATATGTCAAGTCAACCCAAAGATTGTGTAAAGAGCGGGACAGCATCGTGACGTATTCGGGTTGCATTTTGGCATCTTTCTGGCAAGCCAAAAGACTGACCGATGCTACTAGCGTATCTCTTCATGATACCGTGACGAGAGGGGCATGGAGCAGAATTTCAACGGCAGGAATTTCCGGATTCGTTCGACCCCGTTGCCAGCAACGTTGAACGTTGGAAAAGATAGACCCAGTTTGAGTAAGTTGAGTAAGTTTTGTACATTTATTTTGAAGTGTAAACTGTTTGTTGCTAATATCCGTGTTGATCGATAAAATGATTTATTATATATATACGTGTACACAATATAGTAGACAGCAGGGTGGTAGTTGGGGTGAGAGAGGAGGATGCAGAGGATAGTGGTGATGATTGACTGTGGCAACCCCTAAGGGAACAGCTGAACAGAGATGAAGAAGGATGATTCAATCCTATTCAATACTGTCTTTACATATTATTTACATAATATGTGTATTTCAATATGTATGCAATTACAGATAATAATAATTGTTATTATTTTCACAGCCAACAAGAGGGAAGAGAAGAGGAAAGTGAGGTTCCAGGCCCATCTGGGCTCAACACTGAGGCATCACCTCTCCTTGTTGTTATTTTTATTTTCTTTACCTAATATTTGGTTGGACTTTCATTAATGTACATTAGTTATTAGTTATTATAATAAAAACTACTCTATTTGGAGACAAAATCATACATTTTGATGTTTTTTTCTATTGATTTTACACTGTGCATAATGGTAGAAGTTGATGAAGTGCAAGGTAAATTCATACCCAAAAGCTCCAGTAGATGGCAATAGACTAGTGAAATGGATATAAATTGTATTTTCCAGCCAGTTTCCACTGGAAATGAGTAAGCTAGCTATAGCTATAGTAACCTATTTGGCAATGTGGTGCCAAATTGTGCCAAACTGAGTGTCCGCCTGGTGATATCCTTACTAAAACCTTTGTGAAGGCTTTGCTCTTTGTTCAAATTCTATCAAATTTGGTATATTTGTAGCCAAGGAATAGCTGAATGTGATCAATGGCATCTGTGTACATAGAATCATTGTTAACATAATGTTTTCCTCTGTCAAATAGGAAAAAAACTCAGGCGAGGATAAAATTGTTACATTTCTCCTGTAGTTTTTTCTAATTTACTCAGGCATACTAATAGACACAATATTTTAAACACTGGAAATGCATTCTCTGAGGTCCCTAGATGTCCCTAGACACCAAGAACATGCATATGCACATTATTATTGTGGTGCATTTCCTCATTTTCTTCGGGAATGTCTTTTTAGGTGATTTTTTCTTTTAATATGGCCAGGGTTTAAAGGGTTATTAAACGTTTCGATTTCCCAAAACAGTTCAAATGTAAACTTCAAAGTTAAACTTTAGGCCGTGGACACGGAGTTTTAACTGTATGCATATGACAGGTACTACATCATATAATACATAATTGTAGATATCAAATATTACATTCGTACTCAGTAACATTCGGTTATGTTATCCTGTCGAAATATTTCATTTACAGACTATGTTGCTGTAAACATAGCCGACGTTAGCAATTACCTACTGTCACAATGTCTTATGTACGCAAGCAAGCTAACGGCTAACACCAGTCAAACATGCATGCCTAAATACCACTAAATACCACTACACAGAGAGCACAATGCCGAACGTTTGCTTCATTGTCTTTTTTCAGAAGTAAGGGGTTCTATCACACTGAAGGGCACACTTAAAGCCCATATAAAGAAAACCAAGACATTTAAACTGTCGACTGAGATTTGTTTATTGTTATTTCTAGTACAGCTTATACATACGCGACATCGCAACAAAACCGGTCTTGTTCTGTCAGAAAGTGTCAAAAGAGAGTGAATAAAATTGTCAAAAACATGTTACTGGCTACCAAAAGAGTGCAGTCTTATCGCTGCAATTCAAAAGTTATCTCTCTTCTTCTCCTCCTCTCATCCTGCTGCTCCAAATGTTTACACACAGGCACAAAGATGGCTCGTTGTAAAGCCCCGGCCCTAAGCTTTCGATTGATACCTCGTTTGACCAATAGAAAGAGCTACAGCCAATCCCAACGAACGGGGATTGGCTGTTTGTCCCCCTATCACACGAGTCTACTTGCTTACATGCTAAATCTGATCCAATGAGTGTGTAGTGTGTGGAGCCCATCAATAACGCGATAACCGAGAGGCGTTAAATGACAAACAGAAAAGTAGGAAAAAAGAAGGAAAAGTTTGCAAACAGTAAATAAAATGTTTATATAGATTAGATGAGTTGTGTTGACGTGATTATAGTTATTAAATGTAGTGTTTTTCTTCTCTCTCTCTCTCTCTGTTTTCAGTGCAGAATGGCTTGCAATCAGTGGCGAAACACTCGCAAAAGAGCCATTAGAAGAGTTAATGCCACCCTTGATTCCTTGGAACCCTTATCTGGCAATTTTGAGACAGAGTTAGCTCAGGACAATGATGTCGAAAACTCATCTGTCAGTTCTCAATTGTGTGATGTAGACATGACTGAAGAGGGTGTTAGAAATGAAATTGAACATGATGAAAGTTCTGATGATGACAGTGTTTCCCATTCCAACCTAGAATCTGATTTATCAGACTGGGCAGTTTGGTTTCATATATCTTTAGTTGCTCTCTCAGCACTTCTCTCCATACTCAGGTTTTATCATCCTTTCCTTCCAAAGGATGGCCGGTCTTTGCTAAAAACAAAAACAAATTACGATCTGGAAAATGTAGCCGGTGGTTCTTTCTACTATTTTGGAGTCATAAATTCATTTACTAAGATTTTTGAAAAATTATCAAGCAAAGTTCCGGATAGACACTTGTTTAAATTACAGTTAAATATTGATGGGTTACCACTTTTTAAAAGTTCCTGTGTTCAGTTCTGGCCAATTTTGGGCATGTTACAGGATCTAGATTGTTTAAAAAGACCTGTATTGATTGGGCTGTTCTGTGGTCAATCCAAACCAACTTCCTTGGCAGAATATTTGGCGGCTCTTGTTAGTGAGCTAAAAAAGTGTGCAGATGGATTTGTCATAGCTGGAAAGACATATTTTATCAAAATAAGTTCAGTCATATGTGATGCTCCAGCTAGAGCTTACATTAAAGCCATCAAATCTCACACTGGTTATTCTGGATGTGACAAATGTGTTCAGTCAGGTGTTTACAAAAACCACCGTATGACTTTCCCAGATATGCATGCTGTTTGTAGAACTGATGAGCATTTCCAAAGTTGTAGGGATGAAGATCATCATCAGGGACACTCACCTTTTTCTGAGTTGAGTATTGGTATGGTTAGCTGTTTCCCCCTCGATTACATGCATTTGGTGTGTCTTGGTGTGGTACGCAAACTTTTAGATTTGTGGATGGGTACTACTGGGCCTACTGTACACCTGAGGAGGTGTACAGTAATTTCATGTTGCTTTCGGTGGCCATTCACATTTTAGCTAGTCCTTCGTTATGTCTTGTTTTAAATGATTTTGCTCGTACATTACTCTTCTCATTTGTGGAACATTTCAGTCACTTATATGGCAGCCACTTTGTGGTATACAATGTACACGGTCTAGTTCACCTCAGTGACGACGTCAAAGTTCATGGTCACTTAGACCTCATTTCTGGATTCCCTTTTGAAAATTATTTACAAACATTAAAAAAAATGGTCAGGAAACCACACAGCCCTTTGTCACAAGTAATCAGGCGTGTCTCTGAATTGGACAGTACTGAAATGAATGATGGGAAACAAAAGACCTTTGCCAAACAGCAGCACAGAGAAGGACCAGTCCCTCAGTCAATGGGCACCACTGTAAAGCAGTTCAAACAACTTTTTATGGATGGTGTTGCTATTAAGACCTCATATGGTGACAATTGCATGAAAATTGATAATGATATTGTTCTAGTGCAAAACATTCTGCTTTATGAGGGACTATACTATGTCATGTACAAGAAGTACACAAAAAAAGATAATTTTTTTAGCTATCCTGTAGACTCCTCTGAAATAGGCATCCTTGCTGTTTCTGGTCTGTCATCAGAGATTAAATGTGCACAACTTAACAGGATAGAAAAATATGTCAGAGTTCCATTAGAGACTGGGGGCAGCTTTGTTGTTGTTCCCCTTCTACACCTTAATTAATCCCCAACTATATTATTATAGCTGTATATTGATTTAGTAGCCAAGACTTCCAAGCAGTTTTGTTATTGTTTTCTGTGATGTAAATACTAGGTGCTTCTATTAATGCATTTGGGAAACACTGTCAGTTAGACTGACTGCTAGAGAAATTTAGTCCATAACCTCTTTTCATCATAATACACACACAATTGCTATTATTAAAATGTCATCTATCTTCGCCAAAATATTAAAGGTGTGTAATTTTCCAATGACAGATGTAGTCTATAAAGACCATTTTTTGCTATTAAGATTAAACAAAGTAAATGGTTGGCATTGTTTTGTCATTGCAGAAAATGTACCACATTGTCTGTTTTGACAACACGGCAGAGGTAGAGGTGGTGCCCAGTTCATGGATTAAGGATGGGGTCTGTTGGTGGCCTCCATACAGGGCAGATGGTATCAACAAAGCTGTCAAAAACATGGAGGAGCCCAATAACACCTGGCATACATATAATGCCAGAGTATTATACACAGCAAGTATGTATAACTTATAATAATAAACCAACAATGGTTATAAATCAGCAACATAATACTAAAGTTGAACTCCATTCTAAACAGATGATTACCATGAGGCACGACGCAAGCTGCAACTTGCAGAGCAGCAATCTGATCTGCAGTCAGAGGCAGAAGATGTCTCTGGCAGACCAGTGAAAAGAAAGATCAAGTAGGAATTTTGAGAATTTGTTTTGTTTAAATTTGTTGTGCATATTTTTATCAGCAACAGTTTCCTTTTGTTAAATTAATAACTTATTAATTTCTATACATAATACATCTACATTTTTGGATTCCTCAAAATGTATTATCTGCTAAATCAATGTCACAGCTGCTTTTGTTGTTTAAACATGATTATGTAAACTGTCTTTGTTCCATTTTTTATATCCAAAGACCAAGCAGACAAATAATTGAAGAAGATAGTGAAGAGGAAATGGTTACTCCTAAAAGGAGACCTCTTCCCAAACCTCCCACTATTCAGAAGCCCCTTCAGCGGTACCGGGTGAGTGGAGAAGGGTGTACGATCCTACCAAATGGTGGATCCTCCACTGACATCCCTGAATACCAGGTAAAGTTTAAATTCCACAATTCTTATGCTAAATGTTTATGCCAAATGTTTTTATTATTATTCAAGTTTTAGTTAAAGTGTAATGTGATTAAAATTAACATGATTAATAAAGCAACTTTGTGTTTATGGTCACTTGTAAACAGCAGCCAAAATATGATTTTATATGAAAAGGAATATCAGTTGTCAGATTTTAAAACCAATCAGATAAAAGGATTTATATCATGACTTGTATATTTGACTCTTAGCATGGCAGTTCCCTGGGATCTTCAATACGCCAAGCCATTGAAATGGCAAATTTCCCAGAAGCACACATTGACAGGGAGCTGATGGCAGGGCAATTGAGGCAGGGAAATGTGAGAGAGCTGTCAGGGCCACTACAGCAGCAGGGCCAGTCTGTCACAGAGGTAGATGCACCATCCATCTCATCTGTGGAGCGCCTCAAAACTTCCACCATGTGTAGTGGAATGTGTGGATGTAAGAATTATTGAAATACATAGAAGGTTTCACTCAATGAATCAGTCAATACATATATAAATAAATACACACACATACATACATGAACAAACTTATGACTCATGGCTTATGTGTTTTGCTTGTTTCTGTCTGATATGTTTCAGCTGTTCTGCATGACATACTAGTGAAGCAGGAGATCATAATGGAGCAGCAGAAAAACATGATACGCATGATACAGGATCTGCATGCTGCTTTTGGCACTGCCACCAAGGAACCCCAAATTGAAAGGCATCGAGCCCATTTCCCTCTGCAGAATGTGGAGGCCTTAATGGCCCTGGAGAGGGAAATGGACACCTGTCCACAAATACAGACCGAATTGGTGAGTTACGTTTGAGCTCTTTAAGGTGAAGTAATGCAATAATGTGTGATTTCAAAATAATTATAGTAATTTTCCATTACTCTCCTTAGGCTACAACCCTTGGATTGGTTGGGGGTGCCAGCCTCAAAGATACAGTTTTTCAAATTTTAAAGAGGGCCATGAAAAATGACCTTGCCAAAATGGTCAGCTGGAGGGGGGCTAATGGCAAGACTGCATTTGAAAAACTTCAGCTGAAAGCTGTTATCATTGGTAAGTTTCATCACTGTAATAGTTTCACTGCTGCCCTGCACTCTGATGCTCTTTCTTTTTTGAAGCCCCCTTACACCAAATTCTCTTTCCATCTGACTGAAATCTGATTCCAGGTATTCCTAGTCCTATTTGTTGTGGTCAAGTAATTTTCCAGAATACACTTGTCTAGTCTTTCAAATGCTGAAAAATGACATACTGTTACTGTCACATACTGTTTATAGCTCAAAGAAGCATGGAGTTGTAAAATACTTCTTAAAAGATTATAGTCACTGTTGCATAAAGAATATGAATTAAAAAAAGATTTGATTACCTTTTATTCCTAATATTTTTAGGGGTCCCAATAGTTGTGGCATGTTTTGTTAAAATATTTTTTCCCTTACAGTGCATTTTTCTCCCCAAATTAATTTGCTTACCTTGAATGATATAATTATATTTAAATTGTGGGACTAAGATAAACTCAGAAGATATTTTGCTAGTATCTGGGAGAATATTTAACACTGTAGGTTCATTACTGTATTATTACTGAACCCTAGGTCCATTGTCCTAGTTGGTCAGTGAATATTTCTAGGACACTTTATCAGTAGTGCACCTCAAGATCACCAGTGTTTCAGGCATTTAGTACACCCTTACACCCTTATGTTTACTTCCACTTTTCATCTTTTTTAAACAAGTGTGCCACTAATTCGGGATGGTGTTGTAGCTACTTATATAACAAATTGAGTAATTCAGTTTGTTTTGTCTTTGTCTGTGTGTTGTCACTTTCAGATGCTGTGAGAAGAAACCCCACCTGCGCTGCTGCCACAGATGCAGACATCACAGCAGCAATTAAGCGCTGGTTTTACTGGGCTAGGGATAGGGAGGGAGGGAGGAAAGAAAGGATGCAGTCTACTCAGATGCAGAGTGAGGTTTAAAAAAAAAGGAATAAGTAATAAAAAAAAATGTTTATTGATTATTGTTATATGTTTATTACCGTTATTGTTAACATTAATTACATGGAGCGAAAGAATGTCTATGTTATGTAAATATGTTTATGGATTATTATTACTATTATTAATTCATAAAAATGAATTGTGGTGAAAATGAATCTTGTTTTTTTCTACAAATAGACAAATACCATAGTCTATAATTTCACAATAAAAGCTTATGAGCCTATAAATAAATAAGCCATATTTGGCAAGGTTATGGTTTCATTCTGGGTAACTTTTGGCTAATCTTTGGGTGAATGTGGGATTTTGGGAGTTTTGGGGGGCAGTTATGGCTATGTTTTGGAGTTCCATAATGGGTTTTTGGCAGGTTTAGGGTTGATTTTGGCTTCCTTTGGTTATAATTTTGGCATTCCTATTTGGGGCCAAAATAGGGCCATGTGCCGTGCCAAAACTTTACCAAACTGGCAAGCCAGTTTTGGCCCAAATGTGGGCCATAATTATTTTGCTATCTGGGAATGGTTTAAAGTGAACATTCAGTCACTTCAAAGGTTGGTGAATATTATGAGACGTCCATCCAGCAGAAGTCAGACACAAGAGCAGCATTGAAAATGAAGTCAATTTTCAAAATAAAATACTGCTTCTCTAATTTATGCGTGACATTTCTGAACAACCTGTGGATGAAGGCTACACATACACCCGGAAGAAGGTCTTGGATAAGAGTTCCACCTTGGACGAGGACAGGATCGTTCTAGAAGTGGAAAAGCTTAAAACACTGAAAGGCCAAGATCCTTCAGATCCAATGTGGACTGTTTGCACACGGCATACCTGACCTGTCCTTTTATGGTGTTTAGTGGGTGTCACATCGGCCACATGCCCCATTTATGAACAAGTAAGATTGAACATTTAGCACAGCTAAGTAAGAGCAGGTTTGGATGATAAGAATGGTTGATGCATCCAGGGTTGAGTCTTCTCATTTTTCTTTCTCTTAACAAAAAATAAGAGAAAATAGAATATATATTTAATGAGAATGTTGCAGCATGAGGTCCACTGTCCTGTCGCATGACCTAATTTCCACCAACTTTCTGGAGTGGAGTATAAACTAACAAAATCCAATGGTTCAGGGTCAGAACCAGGGGTTCTAAGATGTAGCAAATCTGTCTCTTTAGTCCAAAAATAGCTTCCTCTGCTGTAGTTCGCCAATTAATAACTAAACCTATGTAAAAAGGCAAAGGTGGTCCTACAGAGGCTGCGTTACAAGAAACAAAACCAGCTGATGCTGAATTCATTCACACAGGTTATGTTGTTTTTTCCTTGTCTATCGCTGGTTCTTTTCCACACACACACACACACACACACACACACACACTCTCACATTTACACACTTTATTCCTTTAACATGTCAGGCTGGTGCAGTCAGAGACAGAAAATGGCCTGTAATAAAATGGCAGTGGGACTGTCAGTGTTTTAATGAGCTGTAGTGTCACATAGATCTAGGGGCTGTTGCTGTCCCCTCTAGGGGAAAAAAGACCTTGTCCTTTAGTTTCACTAGAAACTTTTTAATGAACAAAGAGCTGGAACTTTATTCTCAGGTAGACAACGCCTCCCGTCACAGAGCAGACTACCTTCCAAGTAGTAAGCCACTTTCACTTTTTGTCTCTTTAATTGAGAGGAAAGGTTGCGTCAAGTCATTGAGAGCTAGTCCAAATCACATTCGCCAAAATCAAACCCCTCCAATAGGACTGGTAAAATGTAAATGTATACAATAACAACCTTTTATCAGCTTTGTCTTGAAGTATAACTTTTTTTTTTCCTTCTTTAAAGCAAGTCACTCGGTGTCACCGGCAGGGAAAGGAAAAACATCCCATGCCTCAACTCTAAATGCTAGAGGCCTGATCTATTCTGGGACCAGAGCTGCGTGTGTTATTTAGCATAGCTGTATCCTGGTGAGACGTCAGCAGACACACTTCAGTCACTGTGCAGCTACTCTCTAATCCTAATCCTCGCCGTGGTGTGATGCACACGTTTCCCAAAATACTTTCTGATCATCAGTCATTTGTGGCTTTGGGCAGAGACAACTGAAATTGCATGGGGTAAGCACCTGGGTCATGCAAAACAGGGAATTATTTAATGTTTTAAAGTTTTATTGTAGTAATAAGTGATTGTAGGAACATTTAGCACACTTCAAATCAATTATATGAGCTCATCCACTATTCCACCAATAAGACAAGTAACTAGAAACTAGCCATGAACTGATGTAAGCAAAGTAACTACAATATGATATACAGTAAAGTACTTTCTGAGCCACACAACCAATTTGCACATTTCAGCCTCAGCATGCTGTGTACGAGGAGGGAGTGAGGACTAATTAGCTGTCGGATGCTTGGATGACTTTTTGACATATGACATTTTTTATTTTGTTTTAGCAGAGCTGTGACATGACTCAGTCCCATTTGGTGGCTTTTTCTTAGTGCATCCCTACAGAGTGGCATCTAAAATTTCCATGACAACAGAAAATTTGCTGTGGACACACACTATGACAGAGCCCAGTTGGTCGAGCTGTAGCAATAGCTTTTCATGCCCTTTGCACCTCTTCTTGTCATGACAGATGTAAACAAGGGAGTAAATATTTTGGTATGCTATTCTTAAGTTGATACCATGTTAGCATGATTAGCGATGGCAGCAAACTCCTCCAAAAACCAAGGCAACACAGAGGAATGGAACCCCACAGCAAACAAACATTATGCAGGTTATCCAGCAGCACATCACACAGATTGATGTTGGATGGTTTTCATACTAGAGGCCAACAATGGTTCCAATTCCAATACTGTCCCTAACTACATAGAGTGGCCTTATAAATAAATAAATAAATAAATAAAAAAGGCTGCAGTGGCTCAGTGGTAGAGCAGGGTTGTCCAATAACCAGAAGTTATAACCGGTTGGTGGTTCGATCCCTCCCTAAGGCATTGTTGTGTGTCCTTGGGCAAGACACTTTACCCGCACTGGGTCACTGGTGTGGTGCGCCTTGCTGGTCATTGTATGACCTTGGCTTGGCAGCACCCTTGGATTATTAAAGTATCTAAAATAAAATAAAAAAATATGGGAAGGCAGTGTCTAGATACACCAACAAGATAGAGAAGGCAGGAAGCCATATTCATGCTAGATCTGTTATTAACTTGTTATCTAATGTTAAAAGGTGGCAGAGCACTTCCTTCCTCACTTTACCTGCTTAACACTACCAGTTGGACCTAAAGTCGAGGACAGAACAAAAACACTGCACAGCTGGAATGCAGAAGCCAGGCCCGGTGGCACCTGGGTCTCTCTGATGGCTCATGACATTAGAAGAATTATGTGCAAAGCACTGCCATGTAAAAATATGGAGCAGGTTGTGATTTTTCCTTTAACTAAAGAATTATTAATGAATGCAAATAAAATTATTAAAAAAGGAGCTTTTTTGGCACCTATCCAATTTGATAAATGCAAATTAATGATCTAAGCTGACAACCTGAAGGGAATTGACGGTTCCTTTAATGTTCTGTGTTGCAACAGGCGGCTGGAAGCAGACGTATGCTGCCAAAGCGGTATTTTAAGAGTGCAGTTCCCTGTTCTTCTCAGTTCTCTCCATTATTCACGTACCACCTGAAGCCATTAGTAGCAATCACCTGAGCGCTCGGCTTAGAGATTCAAACATTGTGCACTTACTTCAATCAATAGTCAACATTCTCCTGGGGAGGAAAACTGGCATGGTGCTCTGGGAGCGCTGATAATTAATTATGCTGTCATGCATGTATCAAGCTTTGAGTGTAAGTGTGTGTGTGTGTGTGCCTGTGCAGGTGTTTGACAAGAGCACAGGATATGCCTCCACTTTTAGCATTAGTGCTTGCTCTAACAGGGAGGGTAAGGGTGTTTTCACACTTGGTCTCTTTCAGCCCTCTAAACAAATTCAGATCGATGACTCAGCATTTTTTTCTATAATGTAGTCTCCTCAATCCATTTTCAAATGTAATGAATAGCTCTATTTTCCTCATGAATGTGCACTAATTCACCCAGAAAACACATAGCAGCAGACACTTTGCTTCAAGTGAAAACTACCCAGAATTCATTGCAGTGGGGGTCTGAGAGTTCTAGAGGACCTGTTGTGAACAGAAAGAGGACTGGGGCCCAACAAATCAGGACTGGACCAGAAGGAGAACCTGGTCCTCTTTGTAATAAACTCACAGTGTGAACACAAAAAGAACTAAAACCTTTTTCTGCTGGTCCACCTAAAGAGGACTGAGTTTTAAAACACAAGTTTAGCCCACCCACTCAAAACTCAAGGGTTACTTTTTCCGTGTTTGTTTACTTCTTCTTTTTCTTCCTTCTTCTCTTTTGAGGTTTTTGGCAGTTGGCGAACAACAAATTGTCGCATTACCGCCACCAGCTGGTGTCTGTGGCCACAACGTTTTCCTGTAAAGACGTCACAGTTTCAATCAATGTGTGTCCACACGTATCCACACAAAACCAATGAAAACGCTGTAGTACATATACCAGGCGTGTGTGGACACACACCAAAAACAGAAAAGAAGATGTGTCATGTAAACAGAACGACTAAGATCTAAAGACGAAATAGTTATTGTAGTTATTATTAAAGGGCAGCATCCCTAACACGGCGTAATCCTCTCATTCAAAGTCACGCGTGATGTTGGGACACCCGCCATACTGCTTCGTGACTGATAAAAGTATTTTTTTATTTTGTTCACAACAGATACGTATGTGGGCTTGTAAAGAGTGTGGGACAAATATACAGACAACATTCCATCTTCTAAAACACTACAGCTCAAGCACTAACATAGCATAAGAAATAGAAAACACACTCCACATGCTCTTGTGCATGTTTATACTGTATTTCCTGCTGTGCTTTGCAGAATGGGAGAGATGGCAGCCTCCAAGCTCTGGCAGTGTATGTTAATGAAGAGTAGCCTACAGTGTAAGCATTATTTTCGTTGAAGTCAACACTGAATATAGGGTTTCATATTAATACGGTTAGGTTATCTTGCCTTCTGTGCTCTTTGTTTTCTGTTTAGTTCTCAGTTATTTTGGCATTGTGGTTCTTCTTTAACAGCTGTCCTTCTGTGTTAGTTCTGTGCTGTGTTGCTGTCTCCTGACCTCCCTAATGTGTTCGTAGTATTTTCTTGTGTTTCCTCTTTTATTTTGATAGTCCTGTCCTCCTTGTGAGTTTACTTCCTCTTGTGTCCCTCCTCTGTGATTACCAGATTGTGTTCACTGGTGTCTCGTCATCCTTGTCTATTTAAGTCTGGTTAACCCCTTTGTTCTCGTCGGTTCGTCCTTCCCTTCCGCTTGGATCTCCTTGTTGAGTTTGGTTTGTTTTTGCATTTTTTCCTTTGTCTTTATTTTGTATTTTTTGTTTTGTACTTTAAGGACTTGGTTTTTGAGTTTCGACTCTGGCTTTTGAATAAAAGCTCACTTTTTGTTTCACCCTTTTGCCTCTGCCTGCATTTGGGTCCATTAACCTCCACTGTCTTGCACTTACAAATATCACAGTATATGAAAAACTATACAATATCAGTTATTACAGTTTTTCCTTTGAATGTATAGGTAAAATTCAAACTTGTCTTCCTCTTCACTGAGGCATTCAATCATGGTAAATCACATGTGTGTGTCATCTTCGCTCCCTCCTCTGCCCTTCCTCGCTCTCTCTCTTGAAAATAAAACAGATAAAGACTAGAAAGGAAATTAATATCATCTCAATATCATCTCTTTCCAGCAGAAAAAAAAATTTAAGTTAAGGTGTACTAATAGTATGGTGCATGTTTTGTATGAATTGTGTAGATTCAGTCAAAGCTTCTGTACGATTTGTTGTTTTGATGAGTGCAGAAATGGAAAAGATGGTCATTGGCATCTGTGTGATCAAACATCCAGATGCAGATGCTGATCAGGCACCCGTAGATATTGGCATCATCGTTGAAGGTGCAGGTGTTGCCGGTGCAGGTGTTGCCGGTGCTTGTGCCCTACTGTTTGGTATCATCTATGACCTGAACCTGAGCTACCCATCTGACCTCAGGTGCACAAATTTATTTAAAAGGTCCTTGGATGGAGCTTGATTCACGCATCCTTTCAGTGAACGTTCAGGGATTGAAAAACAAACTGCTGGACCGATTGCTGCCAATTGCAGCATTGTTGTTACCCTGTGTTATCCGAGAGGCTATTCAATGTGCCTAAAGATTTGTTTTTGTATTTGTTTGTGTGTTCTCTTCAGCTGAGTAGTTTTACCTGAAAAAGCCTGCATTGAACCCTCTTCTTTAGGGCACTAAAGCACTAAATAAAAGTGCTGTTCCGACAAATGTTGCTTTTAAGAGCTTTTCTTATACACCATTAGGCATTCTTTGGACAAAATTATAGTCATTTAAGACCAACTTACCTACATCGAGTTAATCTTACTTAATAATCTTGTATTACTTTAATATATATATATATATATATATATATATAATATTTATATATGCTGAACTTAACCATGTCATCTAAGTAAATCATGTTTAAAGTAGGTCATATTTAAAACATTTTATTAACACCTATTTAACAGAGGTATGAAGCCACTTGACATAACATTTAGGTAGATTTAACAGATTTTTTCTTCGAGTGTAGAAGCAGTTGGTAAGAGCTCCATGTGTGCTTACAGTGCAAAAATATGGAACAGGTAATGAATGCAAAAAAGTTAACCATTTAAAAGGAAGATTTTTTTATCCAATAGAAAATAAAAAAAAGAATGGTCAAGGAACAATGTTTTCAAACTCAAGACAGCATTATGTACATGTATACATTTTATTTAATACATATCTAACTAAAGTTTGTCTATACAAGCACCTAAACCACGGGTCGGCCACCTTCAGCATTAAAAGAGCCATTTGGGCCCATTTCCCACGAATAAAATAAACTCGAGCCATGAAACCTGTTTGACCAGTAAATTGAAGATAACATTAAATATATCATTTTTTTATATGCAGTATTAACAAAAAAATGCTGGTTTATGTTATTTTGATAAAAGTGAATTTCAGTGTGCCGTCATTAATTTTCAACCTGAATATGAAACACAACTACATTAGTAGTATTAAAAATAGCTTTTAATTATTTCTTTCGCCTGGCTAATGTGATTTCTGCTCCTGAGGTTCAATGCATAGCGTATCAGGGCTGTAAGACGCCACTTTGATTTCGAGCTGTGAGGCTGGAGTAATGTTTACTTTTGATGTAGTTCATGACAGAAAAAAAGCTGCTTGTGCAAGTATGACATGTCGGGTGTTGCTTTTGTTACATACAGGATACAACCGTGACCATATTCTGATAAAATATTAACACAAGTTTTAGTTTAATGTCACAAGAGCACCTCAGTCTCCAAAGAAATGATTATTACACATGATAAAAATCTAAATGAATAAAGTAAAATACATTTAAATTAAATCGACATTATTTATTCACATTTATTTTTCCCCAAAATGAGATGGCCTTCTATAAGCCATGGGAACCACAGCAGAGGGATGAAAGAGCCGCATGCGCCTCTGAGGGTTGCCGGCCCCTGACCTAAACACTCACTTGGAGGACTGTGTTCGGAGGACTTAGAGCATTACTCTTTGCTGGGCAGCAGTGGCCTCCAGTGCACTCACTGGTGTATGAATGCGTATGAATGAATCGGCGGTGGTCGGAGAGGCCGTAGGCGCACCTTGGCAGCCACGTCTCCGTCAGTCTCCCCCTGGGGCGCTGTGGCTACCACTGGTAGCTCACCACTGCCACTGTGTGAATGTGGTGTGAAAGAATAATGCATCTCAATGTAAGCGCTTTGAGTGCCTGCCCAACAGAGCAGAAAAGCGCAATATAAGACCAATGCATTATTATTATTATTATTATTGCATATTGCTTCATTTGGCATTGTACTCTGAGGACTCCCAAATTGTTGGGAGCTAACACTCCCTTGTGAAAGCACAAACACATACTGTGTTGCTATGGTAATTGTTGTGCTGGAGTAAAATGATTGACAGGTAACAATAGCAGTTTAGACTCTAAAATAAAGGATTATCTATAGAAATTATATTACATTCCATACATTACACAACACGGCACACTGCAGATGCATTCAAAGGGCTGGAAGCCCACTTCTTTTTGGCACCACGTTTTGCTTATTGTACAAAAAAAAAATCTTCCTGTGGTATTAAGATTAACAAGGTTCTGGCCTACTGTGGGGATTAAAAGGATTATGTGGTATTCACAATACCTTGATGGATAAGACAGGCATCATAATAACCTTGTTGTTATGCATGAGTTTTGAAGAGGGTATTTTTTGATTCAAGGACATCATCTGGTTTTGAATTTGCTGCATTTGCATTAGCTGTCATAGGCAAAGCATTGTCTTCTTTGTTTCTATACATGCAGGAGCCTGTTGAGGGTGTTTCATGCTGAAACTCCAGTTCATTTTAGAAAAAAAATGCTTAGTTAGATGCAGAAAAATCCAGATTATATACAACTGATAATCCTAGAGGTTTATTACAGTTTTGCTTAACACTGACATATCTTTTACTGGATGATACTGAAGTCAAAACTGTCAGGAGTGGTACTCAGGACTCAGGCCCAGGCAGAGGGTTCAACAAACCAGGTGAGTTTTATTGTAAACAAATAACACCCAAATCCAGAAATATGAAACTAAACCAAGGAAAATAATTCAAACAAACTTACAAGAACCCAGGCAAACGCAAGGCAACCAAGGAGACGACAAAGTAACAGGACGATCTGGCACAGACAAAAGGGAACACAGGACTTAAATAGGCAAGGTAACAAGCCACAGGTGAAACACATAGTGCTGGGCAAACAATCACAAAAGGCGGGAACACAGGGAAAGTAAAACACATAGGGAGACAGGACTTTCAAAGTAAAACAGGAAACAAACCAATCAGGAACCTCTAAGGTTGAGAGATGAAGCTGATGTGTAATATCAAAACTGCAGTTTTCTTCTCAGCCTCTCGGGGGCTGATTTCAAAAGTGAGTCAATCCCCATAAACCTCTAAAAAAATGTGTGGTGCGTCTTGCTGGTCATTGTATGACACTGCTTGGCAGCAGCTTTAAGCAAGTTCCCTTCTGGGATTATTATAGTATTTCAAAATAAAAAAGTATAGGCGGAACTACTTTGAGTGACAGGCAGTTGCTAACTGACATCTTAAGCTTCCTGTTTCTGTGACTGGGTGCTGTAATGGACTTTTCGTTCATATGCTTGCTATAGTCAGAATATCACAGAACAGAATTTAGTACAGTACAAAGACTTTCCAGCGCTGATAGAACTCCTCGGGTGTCAAAAATCCTTCATCAGCTTCCCATTTAAATCTGGTGATGCCATAAAGGCAACACACACACACACACACAGAAACCTTGCACTGCATACTTGAAAAAGAAGGCCTTTCTTTCTGTATTTGTCACAGCTAATGCTCAGTAGAAATTTGAGTTGACATTATTTAAGTTAGCTTGCTGCTTTTTAATGAAACAAATTAAATGGCTGTCACAGTCAAAAAGGTAACAAATAAAGTATTGGTATTGCACTTTTTGTTTGCTTCTAGTAATTATGGCCGGTTAATTAAATGTGACAGGTGCGTACAACAGAATAACAAACCACAGGATTGATTAAAACCTTACATATTACATATGAGAGTTTATATATATTTAGGCAAATGGCCAGGAGATCAGATGGACCAATAGCCTCCTAGGTAGCTAATGTTCATTCTCTGGATTCAGTCATACATGTGCACATACATGTGGGCCCATAGGTCACAGTTTAGGGTTTGTCTGCCTCATGTGCTGATTGGTCCAAACCACTCTGACACAATCACACAGCCAGAGGACCAGCAAGACACGTGGGGATGGTTGTGTTTTTATGATTCAGTGAAAATGACTTAACTTTATAAACAATTAAATATTTTCTATGTGTTAAATAGTGTTGAAAGTATGTGCATAATTTGTAGAGAATTGCTTAAAAGACACATGGTCCTTGTCTCTTATGTCTGTCCTATTCATTTCTATGTTTCTACCCGCGGATCCCCCGCCGCCACCACATAAGGCTGCTCCCCAGACATCGGCGCCCCAGCCTTTGATATGAGGCAATATCCATCAAAAACAAATAATATCTGCTCTCCTAACTGTTTTCACTCAATTCAGTTTTTCAGGGACAAGTGTAGGAAAGCAGGAGGAGAGTGATGCAAACAGGAGCAACGCGGTGGCAGAAAGTGTCTGTCATCAAGTACCCTCTGCACCAGTCTCCAAGGACTTTGCTGGGGGAGACAGGGCGTGTTAGGTCCGTCGCAAAGTAAAGATGGCCGATTCAGAAACAGCTCTGGCCAGTGAGAGGTTGCCGAGGTTTTGTGTGTGTATGTGTGGATCAGAGGAAATAATTACCATGCCTCTGGACACCCATGCACCTCACCTGACATTTATTAATATCCGTGGGGAAAAGCTGAATATCTTAGTATTATGCAACACGAGTTCAACAGCACAGCATACTGCATTTTAGAAAAATGATGCTAATTCACCAATTTAAAAGAGCGTTAAAAGAGTTTAACTAGTTTAAAAGAGTTTTAACTACTTAAAAAACATCTGAAAAGCGTCCTGCCAGAAAGAAGTTGGAAAGAACCATAAATGGCTAGAAACAGTTGACATTCACAGCAACGATCTGATTTTAACTGGAATAAAGTCATATTCTGTGTAATAACCGAACCATAGTTGATTGAACACATGTGGAATATGCTAAACTTAGAGGCATCATTACAGCATGTAAACACCTTAATTGCTCTATAGCATTTTCACAGCATTTTACAGCAGTTTCCAGCAGCTTGTTTGCCTATCGACATGTGGCAATTGTCTGTCTGTCCTAAGTTGAAAAAGTTATCAGACATTAAAAAATACAATGCTATGATCAGCACCTCTGCGCTGTCTTTCAGTCCAGCCTTGTCCAGCCACCGGTAGGATCTTCCAGTGTCAGCCGCTTCTTCTGCCCTTCGGTACGCGCCATGCTGTGTTTTATCTTTCCGCCATAGACCCCTGCTTGTCCTCTTGCTGCTGTTCTGGCTTGGGTTTCTGCTAGGTATAATTATAATGATGCCCTCTTCTTGTGTTGTTTCATCCAAAGATTGTGTCCCTGAGACTTACTAGTCCACAGCCTCCTTCATGCTTAGCTTTCAGCCTATGTTCAGCTTCTCCATGCATTTTTAGGAGCTTCCCTGTCTAGATGTCTGCGGCCATCTTGAAAACAGCTGACTCAAAGTCCACATACAATGCGTCACCTGGTGGAATCTGGAAAATTTTTCAAACTACAAATTGTACTTCTGTATGTGCTTTATAGCTAATTGAAGGACTTATGCAAGGAGAACACAGGGAGGCTTTGAGCTACACATTGACAGGAGAGTGCTGGATACAAACATCATTATCCTCACAGCACAATGGAAAAAAACAACACTCTATCCAACACAGAGAGGATGTGGAGGACCTTGTTCCCTGAGGCCAACCATGGGCACACAAGCATTTCACTATGCATTGTACTACATACAACTGTGTTCCTTACAAATAAAATTTGATTTTGATTTGATCAGTTTTCTTAACCTGATTTGTCCTGTACTTACAGGGTCAAGGAAGGCCTGTCCTCGCCGTCAATGGGCAAGTATGAACTGGACAGACAAAGAACACTGAAAGATGATGTGTTTTGTGTTACTATGATTTATTACTATTATGTTATTGTTTGAAAACTTACAATGCATGGTGGCAAAGTGCATTCTGGGTATTGAAGTTGTCTTACTTCTTTTGCAGAAGGACAAATTAATACGACATAATAGCACTCAAGGTTGATAACAAGTCCATCTTTTCAGAGAACCTCTACCAAACATGGACTATAAAAATTGCATCTTAAGCTAACAAAAAAATATGCTTGGAATGAATACTGTTACTTTGTCTTTTACTGTTTATATTTTTACAGTGTGTTACATTAAGACCTTTCATATGTCAGACTGTATGTAAAGCTGTCACACACTGCCTTGTGAACACTGAATTGTTTTTTTTCCTGCTTCAGATTTCAGCGATGACACACAGCATTACTCAGCCTTCGTGCAGAATGTTCTGATCCCTATTTGCTCTGACATATACCGTGGCATTATGAAACACCGCCAGCCTGGTGCCATTGCGCCAACATATCTGTGTTGCTTCGCCCAAACACTTAGCTGGCAAGCTTAGCAATGATTCACAAGCAAGATTTAACAAAAACTGCAATTAAGGACATTTTGGTGGCAGCTAAGTTATTTAATTACACCACAATGCACTTTAACCTGATATGATTAAGCCTAAGAACACTGATACAGTATGTTTCCAATTATACTTATACCTTTTACATTTTATACTGTGTTACAAAATATTTTGAAAAGGATATTTTCACAAAATTTTTTTACACTGACATTGTTGCTATAGTTTGGTTGTATTTTCTGTGTTTATTTTGGGTGTCATGACGTATGTGTCCACACAGTCAAGGTTCTTGACAGTTGCAGATGGCGGACACAAGTGCAGGACAGCAGGCAGTTAAAGCTTAACAAAATCTTTATTCTCACAGACGAGCATCTGTAGCCTACAGCAGTTACCAAAAACAAAGCTTGGCATAGGGTCCACAAATGAAGGCTGGCATAGAGTTCAAAGTCCGTTCACAATAATCAAAGTTTACAAAGCGCATGGAGCATAGAGTTTCTCTCAGTGGTGCATCGTGGGAGTCGGAGTCTGTTGCTGAACGAGCTCCTGCAGCTGGTCAGTACGTTGTGGAGAGGGTGAGAGGGACAGTCCAGTCTTTATTTTAGATAACATCCTCCTCTTACACACCTCTGTCAGAGAGTCCCAAAACATGGCCGGCCTTCCTGATGATTCTGATGAGTCTGTTGATGTCCCTGCCTCTCAGACTGCTGCCCCAGCAGACAACAGCATACATGATGGCACTGGCCACCACAGACTCATAGAACATCCTCAGCATCGTCCTGCAGATGTTGAAGGACCTCAGCTGCCTCAGAGAGTATAGAGACTCTGGCCCTTCCTGTAAACAGCATCCACATTCTTGCATCAGTCCAGTTTTTTGGTCCAAGTACATTCCCAGGTATATGTACTCCTCCACCACCTCCACAATGACCCCTCTGATGCTGGTAGGGGTCACTGTAGCCTTCATCCTCCTCTGCTCCACCACCAGTTCCTTGACGAGATGTATTCAATAACTTCTGTAAAGCGCTTTGTGATACAAAGGTTTTGTATGCCACATACAGAAGTATTCAGACCCCCTTAAATGTTTCACTCTTAGTTATATTGCAGCCATTTGCTAAAATTATTTAAGCTCTTTTTTCCTCATTAATGTCCATACAGCACATAAAAATACAAAATGGTTGAAATGTTTGCAGATGTATTAAAAAAGAAAAAGTGAAATGTGACATGGTCCTAAGTATCAGAGCCTTTGCTGTGACTCATATATTGAACTCAGGTGCGTCCATTTCTTCTGATCATCCTTCAGATGGTTCTACACCTTCATCTGAGTCCAGCTGTGTTTGATGATACTGATTGGACTTGATCAGGAAAGACACACACATGTCTGTATAAGACCTTACAGCTCACAGTGCATGTTAGAGCACATGAGGATCATGAGGTCACAGGAACTGACTGAAAATGATTTTAGTAAATGGCTGAGTAAATATAACAAAGAGTGAAAAATTTAAAGGGGTCTGAATAATTTCTGTACCCACTGTAAATAAAGTTTGATTGATAGCTATAAAAGGTGTATGGTAGAGTTTGGGTTTGAAAGGGTTTGTTATTTTTTGTTACTGTTGGGTGGTGTGATGAGGTAGGGTGCAAACACAAAACACACCATTTTGTTTAAAAAAAACACACACACACAAACTACCGAACAAACCAGAGATGACACTAACAAAGAACATTCGATAGAGTCTCAGGCAGTACACCCAGGAACACAAAGGAGAAACTGGTAACAAGTAACAACAACAGACTCACAAAACACTGGGGAGGCACATAAACTAAATCCACCAAGTAAGGGTAGCAAGACACAGGGAACAATGAGGCAGGGCAACCAATCGCAGATAGTGAAATGACAGGAGGCATAAGAAAAGATGACTACCAAAATAAAAGCGCAAATGCGCAAAGAACACATGGAATCTGATGTCGACCCAAAACAGGAAGTTAAGCAAGGTATTTCAAAATAAAACCAGGAACAAGAAATGAGGAAACACTTCAACAAAATTATCTCTTTTGCAGATTATTAACATTTTTTTCTGCTATGATAAGGGTCAAGATCATTATGACACCTTAATGGTGCCTGCACCCACGTCACACATGTCTATCTAGCAGGAGGTTGTTCTCTCTATATGGAGGAAGAAGTATCTCCAACTCTGATATGGGAGGACCTATCAGAACACATGTTTGCTGGGACATAGCCAGACCAATCAAGACATTTCCACTCTATGCCTTCTGTCTCTATGACAGCCGTCGCCACCTGTCACTCCCCATTGCACAAGTGTTTGAGGCAGAGGCCTCAGCTGTTGGACTCACTTCTCATCTCATTCCATCTATTAAAGCCTCCTGTTCTCACCTGATGCCCCGCTGAAAGACACCGAAGGACTGATCGCAATTACTCTTCAGTCTGCCAGGCCTGTCAAACAGCCACAACTCCTCACCCAGTCACCATCACTCACATTCAAGCACACACAAACAATGCCTTACGTGCAAAGGTGCACATGTTCACACACACACAAGCACATGTTTGGCCTAGCACAGTGACAGTAATGTCAGTAATGTAGCTATGACAACTCAAAAAAGATCTTCCAGAACATACAAATACAAAAAAATAAATCAAATAAAAATACATAGAAAATACACAAATGTCACATAGATTTGATTTAAAGAACATGAATAATAGTGAGCTCTGTTTTGGCTCTAAATAAATGAATCCATTACCATTTATTTTTATCTTAAAAACTTTACTTAAGTTAACTTTAGGATTTTAGTTGCATATTTATACAAGGTGTTATGGTGTTTGAGCTAACTGTGAGGGAAAAGGGCGATAACCATCCAGATTTTCAGTTAGTGAACAAGGTCTGTGTCAGGGTGTGTAGATGGAGAGGACTTAGGTGCAGGCAGACAGGTACGGTTCCCAAAAGGTTTATTCCAAAATGCGTAAAACACAAAAAACTGCTATAATCCAAAAAAAAAAAAAAAGGGCCGACAAACAAGGTTACAGACACGGTTAAAGACACAATGACCAGGACAAGGAGGAGCATAGGACTTACAGGAGGATAACAAGACACAGGTGAGACACATTAGGGTAGGACAGGTAATCTCAAAGGAAGTAAAACACACAGGAATACAGGAGAGAACATGGATTTTCAAAATAAAACGGGAAACAAAAGACAATTATAAACACACAAATCACAGAATCATAACAGTTTAACCCAAACGCAGACCACAGCCAGAACTGGATAACCAGGCTACACAGCGGAGAGGGTAATGAAACACAGCTTGTACCTATAAGTGTGGAGCAGCCAATCACAGAAAAGGGGGAAAAATTGGTGATATATAGGGAAACTAGAGTAGCAAAATAAAACAGTAAGTGGAAGACAGTTATGATGATAATTGATGTAACCATTTTAATTAAATAATAGATCATAAAACTATCAAAATAGGAGAAACGAGAGCTCAGCAGAAGACAGTTTGAAATGGAATAGATCATTTAAAAAAAGCTGTAAAAAATGCATGTAGGGAATAAGCACAGCATTGCTAAGCGACGGGTCCAGCCGTCTTCACCACATGTCATGTGTCCTTTCCTGTCAATCACGTATTGATCGTTCAACATTTTCAAAGAGGCCTGGAGATGTCTGCTTCTCTGCCATCATTATGAACTTGCTTTTATGGCTGTCATTACATCAATGTGGAGACTGGTACTTACAAGAGACAATTCAATTCTCTCTAGGCCCTTTCATGCAAGCTAAGTCCACTAAAAAACAGGTGCCATATCGCAGGCTAGCAGCTGAGAGATAACACTGGAAAATATAAACTTAAAGTGGCTGCATTCAGAAACCTTTTTATTAGAGTCAAAACAGAGGGTCAGGCAATGGATGGAATCCTTGAGAGATGGTGAGCCTACCCCAGCTAGCAGGTAAGAGGCGGGGTACACCCTGGACAGGTCACCAGTCCATCACAGGACAACACAGAGATGAACAACCATTCACACTCACACCTACAGGCAATTCAGAGTTTTGAAGTGGACTGTAAAAAACCTATGCTAATATCATGATATCAATTGATACCAAAGATGGTTTAGGACACTTCAATGCTAGAGGTTGGCATGGATGAAATTAAACTGTAAAAGACAATTTGCTAACTGTAAAATCGATTGATATCTAGAACATCTTAATGCTACAAGTTAGCAAGCTAGCTTAAGTTACTCATAAGAGAAGTTAAAGGTTGTGTGTTTTAACCATTGACAGTAAAAACTATGGACAGAGCCTCCGTGACGTCACCCGTTTGTTTCTGAAGAGCCGTTTTGAGTCTCAGTGGGAGGTTCCGGGACGTGATGACCGCCGCCATGTTGGCAGCGTCACGTCAACTAAAACTCCGAATATGGACAAAGAGGGGGGGCACGAGCGGGGTTTAGGGGGGCGGGCGATCGTGGAAGCAGGAAACTCACGCTGTGATACGTCAACTGTCTGTCACTCAAGCGGCAACGCCCATAATTAGGCGTAATTTTAAGTCCGAATACAATTGAAACGAGTGAGTTGTAAAAAAATTCACCCCCCCTACAATTGACACTAGAAGAGAACCTATCATCTGAGACCACAGCGATTTTTTGTACCAGGCCGTAAACATGTTCTTTTCTGCTGTGAAATCGGCCATTTTAACATGGGAGTCTATGGGAAATTACTCGCTTTTGGAGCCAACCCCCAGCTGTTGCAGCGTGAATTACAAGTTTTGACACTTCCGCATGGGCTTCCACTTTGAGCCCCGAAGGTTGCCGCTTGGTTTTAACTCTAAACATGTGTTTAAAGTTAAAACATACGTTTTAGGCTAGTATTAAAAGCACACTGTAAAAAAAAACTATGCTAACATCGTGATATGGATGATACCCAAGATGGTTTTTAGGACATGGTAGAAATTGGCATGGAGGATAATAAATTAAATAAAATCACAAAAGGCACAGTAGAGATTTAATTGCATGTCAAGATGCTGACAAAGACTAATATCAAAAATGGTTGAGAACATTTGTTCTATAAAGTTGTTTTTACATTTCTCTCTCTCTCTCTCTCTCTCTCTCTCTCCTGATCACACATGACTCCTTGACTACCCTCATGTAGCTTAGTGAAGATGTTGCAGGAATATTACTAGCATCATATCATGTATATAAATGTGTCTCTTCTAGGTCAATGGGTCCTTGATTAGCTTGACTGATTGTATGTGATGGTGGGGTGATGAGATTTTGAGTGAGACTGAATTGAATTGACATCTTTGTGGATGAAGGTGGTGTTTGTTGGCAACCTCCAAGGAAAAGGTCCATGTGAGTCTTGTGTCAGTGAGTCTTTTCACTGCGTTTCCTATGTTCAAACATATATAATAGATGAAGTGAAGCTGAATGCTAAAGATAGGATAAACTTTAATATTCTAAGCTTTAAAAATGTGCAGAACATCACTGTCATAAAATGAAAAATCAAATTACTGAAATAAACGGCGCTCATACAAAATTGTAAAATTGCATAAAAAGTGCAAATTACTTTAAAATGCATCAAGAAAAAAAGTAACCACATAGTTGCATGATTCTGGGGCCTTAAGCAGCCACTTGATTTATGTGTTGGGTCAGTAACTTGGCATATGTTCTGAATCTGTGTTGAAATATTTGTGTTGTGTGTTGGTAAGAAAAAGTCGGGAAACTGCAAGCAAATGTATGCAAATGTAACACACACAAAAAGAAGTCTGTGTGGGCAAATAGCCTCTTCATCCCTGCGTATGCACACAACCTGTTCCAGCTGTAAATATAATCTAGCAAGCTACACCCTGTGCCCTACAGTCCCTTTATAATTGGAGCGATGGGAGATACTAGAATAGAAAAAGCGTCTGCGTTCCCAGTCTGCCTTACCGGTGTGAAGTTTTTGTGCATTATGCTAAATTTGCATGGTCTCCTGTACGAAAACAATAGGTGCACTATGGGTGAGGATACACTTTTTAGCAGATGTCTTCAGCAGGCCCAGCCCACCCCACCAGCCCACCCCCCACCTCGTTTTCATGGTTATTGAATCTACCGTCTTTGCCATTTTGATTCAATTATCCTCGTCTGCCCTACTACAGGTTCCCGTTTCTATATATAAAACAACACATACTTCTTGTCTCTTCCACTTTGACACTAGCCAGACTGACAATTCTTGCTTGAAATATTTTATTTTCTCTCTTTAAAATTCATATTGCATGACCGGAATAAATGGATCTATACGAGGTGCCAATAAGTAGTAAAAATACTAGGAAGTATCCAGAAGATTGAGCTTTTGTTTCAATTCTATTTCATAGCATCTTTAACTGACTCCTGCAGATGGATGGCAGGTAAAGGAGAAGAAGAAGGGTTGGGGGTTGGGGGGGGCATGAAGGAGAGAGAGAGCGAGGAGAGGAATAAACATGCAGCATGCATCATACATGGCAGGTCACAGCATATTGCTGCTATTAGGAAAGCTAAAAGTGGATCAGACGACCGGCCTGTAGGGTCAACGTGCGAGCAGTAGCCACAGAGACCTGCAGAAAGGTACAGAGAGAGATGTCATGAAATACTGGATACAGGATAATACACAGGAAGTCAGCCAGATGAGAAGGCTGCAGGAAGTCATCTTAAAATGCTCCTCCCCTGCCTTTCAACAATAAGACAAATGCACAGATCCTCTGAGGGGCCCCTACTGAACATGTAAGGGTGGTCTGACATTGATAATGTTTATGAGGTGACTAAACACAGAATGTCACATCACTTAAAGAGGGAACACCTTGAACTAAATCAGAAATTGTTCTCAGGAAAAAATAACCTGCTAATCAAGTGTTGTTCTGCATTTTAATTTTGTCCTGGGGTGTTTTTCCTGTCTGCTCTTGATTTGATTTTTGTTTTTTTTTTTTTTGCACCATGCTAATCTGCACTGCTTTTTTATTTATCTTATTACTCTTTCTCTTAATTTCATCATGAGCACAACGTTAATCGAATTTAAAACATATATATGGCAATGTTTTTTTCTCTTACACATCATACAACTAAGACTTTAATAATCCTAGTCCTGTGTGTGAATATTTAGTGCCCCCTTGTGGTCGCATCTATGTACTGCATGCTGAAATAAGTTGTTTTGGTTGGGACATCACCACGGCAGTGCAAGCTTTTAAAGTAAAAGGTGATAGATAAACTCACTTAACTATGGTCAAACCAACAGCGACATGGATGAGGATATGTTTTGAAATCACAAAACCTGGAGCGAGACCTAGTTTGTGAGACAAGTGGGCCTATTCTGGAAAACAGCCCAGGGATGGGAGATAGATGGAGCAGATTGATGATGGTAAAGAACTTCTAGGGGTCCATGTTGGAGGCTGGTGGCAAAGGCCAATGAAGACAGAGGTCCCCTGGATGGAGGTCGGGCTTGAGGTTGGGCCGATAGATAGATTAAAAGCAGTGATTGAAACCTACAGGAAGGGCACCAGGCAATGGAGCTAGCTGTGGAGCAGAGAAGTCTGCAGAGTCCTAGACCTAACCCTCCATTTGCCCCGTGCAGGGTCACAGGATAACTAGAGCCTATCCTACCAATCAACGATCTGTTCATAGACTAACCTTCGGTTAATCAACCTGGACAATTAACATGGACGTCTTGTATATGTTGAAGAAAGCTGGAGTCCCTGGAGAACACAACCGAACTTGTTACTCAAACAGGAGAACATGGTACATTGATTGTGGGCTATTTTCTTTGGCCCAGATATCCTCTAGTCTATTTTTAGCAGTGTGATCATGTCAAAATAAATGACAGTTTGAACATAACATTGGAAGGAATATGCCACCCAGTGCAACAGCGTGACTCAGTCATGTAGCTCTATAGGGGCATATTCATCCAATCTTTTGAAAAAAAAAATATAATCAAATAAATAATCACATTTTTGTATTTTTAGAATTTTAAAACCCACTGCTAACTCACAATGGCATCTCTTCTCATGTCTTTGGTTAACATTCCAGCTGCTTTTGACTCTTAAAATGTTAAAACAAGAACAATCTTGACAGCTGTCAAATTCCATTTCTAGAAATGTCATTCCTGTCCACTGCGCTGATAAACAAAGATTATTTGTTGGCTTCCAGGGCATCCTAGTGCTGCGTTTGTGTCGGGCAACGAAGAATATACCAGCAGTCCTGTAGTGACGGGTCCTGCCCCACCTCTTTTTGTCACTTGTCATCCATCTCTGTCCGCTTTCCACATCATTGAAAACCACCCAACAAGAGTACCGGTAGTCTAACTGCTGGAAAAGGATTCACAATAATGTGCACTATGACTTTTACACTGCACAAATTCAATGTAGGGACCAATGCCACTGCCCTAAGGTCAATGGAGCATCGTCCAAGTAAATGTCATCTGCATTACTATTTGATTTGGTAATAACCAGAAAACAACCCTCCTTCCTGAAACAGTATACACATATTTTTACAACAGTGAGGCCAGTTGCTTTCTGGCTGCTCAGCACGGTCCAGTCAGATGACCGTGTTAGGTTTTTTGGCTGCAGATGGTGAGGTGACAGCCAGCATGGATTGTTCTCACTGGACTGAGAAATGTCAGACCTCATATCTGCTTCAGCCAAAAACACTTTGAGCTAATTGACATGTTAATTCTGATGTCAACAGAGTATGTTTTAAAACAGAGCTGACTTAATGAGGGAGCGATCGCTCAGTAGGAACTGCAGGGGTATGTAGCATTTCCACCTTTTCTATGTGGGGAAAAACGACAACAGCAGACGGAGCACAACCATTGTGTCACGTCAATTTGTTGTTACTGACTCAGCATCAATTTTCAGACATAGAGCAGCTTCTAAAGAGCAACACATTTTGCTGCTCTGTTACGTCACTGAAGTTACATGACAAGTTAAATCTATAGCAAAACTAAGTTATTGTTATGTGAGGGTTCAGGTAAGGAGCCAGATGCAGGTTCACTAAGAAGAGTCTTTATTACAAAACAAAAGGAATAACTAAAAACTTCCACGGAGAACAGAGCCTTTGGCTGGACACTATAGGGGCCGTAGGCAAGAGGGTACCACTGGGGCCCTACGGGCTACTAGATTCTATAGAAATGCCACCCCAAACACAAAGACATGTACAGTTATGATCATATAATCAACCATTTTATTTAAATAATGTGCTAACACACATATGAAAATATTATATTAAGGAAATTAAGGAAAACTTTGTACAACACTATTATAATATATTATAGAACTATGTACTCTCTGTACAACACAATCAAAGATATGACAACCAGTATTGTGATTAATGTTTGTCCACCAGGTCAGGTGCAGGTGCTCATCAGAACTAGGAAGAGCAGAAGTTCGAACAAAGTTTGAATTTTTCAATATGTTAAAGCATTAAAAGTAGTTTCAGAATGAACATAATAGTAAACATTAGTGTGGTTCATACTGGTGATTCATGTGTTTGCTGTCTTCTTCGTAGTTTTGCGTCTCTCTCTCTCTCTCTCTCTCTCTCTCTCTCTCTCTCTCTTTGCAGGTCTCTCTGCCTCCAGACCTGCATGCTGACCTCCGGTCCGGACCCTGAGTGTTTCAATGCTCATTAACTACACCAGTCTTTGTTGTTTATTCTTGATTTAATTATTATTAAATTACTATTTATTAACTGATGATGTATACACCCACTATAATATAATCACTGTTCCATCTTGCTTGACAACATCAACAACCTGTCATGTTTGTTCTCTGTAATGTATGATGTCAGTGCATGTTTGCTCCTCTCTCTCTCTGTCCTGTCTCCCTCTTCTTCTCCTCCTCTACCTGGCCGACTCTTAGCAGGAAGGTTCTCCTTATGAGCCGGGTCCAGTTTTTCTTGCCACTGTTGCTCTTAAATTATATATATATGGGTGTGTTTCTGTGGATACTTAGAGCTAAGCGTGCTGTTTGTGCTAGTGTTGAATGTTTCTTTTGTCCTAAACAAAGCACTCGGATACTATTTGGCAACGCAGCATGCATTTCATTGAATCTGTGAGCCTTCAGAAGACTTCATAGTGATATGGATAATCAATAACAGACCACCCTTTTCCATAACAGCTTTCCATTCTAGAGATCCATCATCAGACTCTGAGACAGTGCACTTCTACCTCCTATCAGCTGAACAATGAATCGCTCAGCGAGGCTTCCTTTAGGGGAGATTTATGCCCAGGCTTTTTACAGAGCAGTCAGTCAGGGAGCAGTGTTTTGACTATTCCACAGAGGTGAGATTAATCTCTAAGACAAACGCTAGTAAATTGAACTGTCTAAAGCTAAAATATGTCACGTCACTTATCACATTAACTAGATGAAAAACTCTGCTATGCTTTGCATTATGGGTTTGTTCTCTTGCATGTTGTATTTTATGTCTGGAAAGGATTCCAAAAAAAAAGACATAAAATACAACAGTGATTAGATTAGTTTGTTTTTTATTATTCTCTGTTTTAATTCCCTTTAGTGTTCTTAGATAAATACTGAGTGTATGTGATAAAGTCTTGTTTCCAGGAAGTCCACACATGGCACTGCACTTGTCTTGATTCTGGGTTCATAGTGGGGACAGTTGTTAATATGTGGAAAAACAAATAGTTTAGTGTTATTGCGTTACATCCATCCATCTATTTTCTGAACCAGTCTTGTCCAGTAATAAAGGGTCAGCCCAGCAGTCAATGGGCGAAAGGCACATCCTGGAGAAGTGACCGGCCTATCACAGTGCTAACACAGAGACACACAAGCGATCATGCTCACAATGGTACCGAGGAACCATTGATCATTGGTCTCCCGGTCCGCTCCCTCTTGGACATCTACAGGACCAGCCTAACTTGCACAACAGAAAAACAACAACATTCAAGACAGCCTGCAGGGGGCGACAAGGCGGCTCAGCACAATGACAATAACAGTAGTGCAGAGGGCCTATGTATGTAAGATCCCAACTGTTCTACTCCATTTGCTCATCCACCTCATCCCTAACTCTGCCTTGTGCATTGTACTTCTGTTGTATGTTATTTGTATATTATTATTGTTATTGTATATTATATTTCATTTCGTTTCGTCATTTCATTTATTTTAGTTTTACAATCTACAGCTGATTCAGATCTAGAAACAGAATTCCTTTATTTATCCCCAAGGGGAAATTTATAAAAATTTAGATCAACCTGTAGAGTTCTTTGGTATGTTGGGGTAGTAACAAATTGATGCTTTAACCTTTCATTTATCAAAGTTAGGGTTTTTTTTGGTTCTGTACTGGTCTTGCATCATGTCTTCCCCTCCGTTTCTCTCTCTTTATCCCCCTTCTTTGCTACATAATCTCATGCAGTCAGATGTCTCATCATCGGCCTGTCTCACCTGCTTTCTACACAGATTAGACAGAGAAGTGTGGGGAAGTGAAGCTGACAGCCAGAGTGAGAAGGACGAGATAAAAAAAAGAGGAAGGAGAGTGAAGGGATGCCGGCTATACGAAACCTTTCCCCTCCTCTCCTCCATCCATCTTTCTGCCTCCGATGTCTCACCTCTCCCTCCCCCACTTCCCTGCTGATGTCTTTGGTCTCCTGCCTGGTGTTCTCCTGATGGGAAGTCTTTTTTTTTACATTCAGGATGTCAGACGGGAGGAATGCAACTAGAGATCCTTGATTTTTAGGCTATTTTTCTGAAGCATCGATCATCATTTTGGGGTAAAACAGAAACAAATTAAAGTGCCATAGAATGACTGATTTTGACATAAAACTTTGAAAATGATTGTTTTCAATGTGCTTTCTGAAAGCAGAGACATTTTTTTATTTTATTATATTTCTGGTCCCCTGTATGCTGTCGAAAATGTGTAATAAGCTGGTAATTACTAAAGCAGGATCATTCTGCAGAGAAAGCAGCAGGAACCAGGTGTAAGTCTCAAAACATATTAAATATAAATAAGGTAAATCCTCAAGGAATCTAAAACAAGCTTTTCACCATAATTGTATATCTAGATTTTGTGAAAAGACTCCTGCTGTCTCATGCATGCATGCATGCATAAGTGTTATTTTAGCTAGTAGTGCACTTACAGGAAGTGGACAAAAGCAAAATTAGCTTGTCAAGCTAATCTACAGAGGTAGTTTATCTACAGTCATAATCAGCCATGACCTTATGACCATCATGGATACCCTGACTGGTCATGCATCATGCATCAGAACCAGCAGGAACTATTCAGCAGTTTGAGCTATACAGTCTGTGGGATTGGACCAGCCTTCACTCCCCACGTGCATCAATTGAATGGGATGGGGTAGTCAAAGGAAGGAAGGGTGAAGGTTCTTGTCTTTTCTGACAACCTAGTGGGTGAAAACTAATAACAAAAGGCTGCAGCTGAAAAGTTCTGAATATGTTACATATTACACATTACATTACATTACATACACCCTAACCCTATCGAATATCGCCTTTAAGACTCCCATAAAGTCTTCTCAGAGAAAGGTAGATGGCAGGTTTACTATCCCAGTCTTCTAAGTTTAAAAGCCACATTTTAAAAAAAAAGATCCAAAACTCACAACACAATACAATATGTAAACCTTTGGTTACGCAATATATCCAAAATGCATTGCTAGAGTTGTAAAACCAACCATAACTCTTTTGGCAAAAACCAAAACATGGCCTCATCTGGTAAACCAGGATGGTGGTTTTCGAAATCACTCACTCACTCCCTACTCCCCAAATGGGGAGTTCAGTGTAGGGCACCATATAGTGAAGTCATTGTGAAAGCATTTTGGGACATTTCGGACACAACTCTCTCATTTTCTGTCGCTGTTAATTATCATTGCTGTTGCAAATTAAACAAGCTGATCTCAGCCAGCTAAACAAACTACGTTGTTAGTAATTATTATTTGTGCCGTTTGTAGCTCAATAAACGTTTTATGGCAAAACATAAAGCAAACACAACCATCATTATATTTATAAGACAGGTAATTGTGGGATACATTGAGGGCCCTATATGGGGTCTATAATTTCTCACTAAAAATTCGGACAGCACTACAAAATGGCGGAGGCTCTATTTAGGGCCATATATAGTGATTAGAGAGTAATTTCGAACACAGCCCAGGTGTTGCCTCTTGGCACTGTTGCCTGGAAGTGACATCATGATGATTATAGATATCAAGAAGAGAATTCATGGGCTCACCATCTGATATCAAAAGAGTTTTTTTTAGGATAAAGAGGGGTCTTCTTACTGATGAAGAGAACCGCACAAGAAGCAAGAGCCTGCTGATGTCTGTAGGTGTTAGACGTCAGGGAGTCAACAAGCTCGAAAGAACTTCACATAGAGACAATTATTCTCTTTGACTTTCTGTGTATCTGTCCAATTATAGCAAAATATGTCTTTAAAAGGCTAATTCTCATGCACATTTTATGCTGTTGTTCTAATTAAAAATAAGGTTAATTAACTTGCAGTTATCCATTTTTAATAGAAACATGACCCTGTCACAACTAATCGAGTAACATGAAATAAAATGGAACACACATTTTTGAAATGATAGTTGTACTTCTTGATACCTCTTAGTTGTCAAATCCAACAACAAAACTGCTCTGAAAGCTGGCTGAAGCTAAATGACACACAGCCAGGATTTACTGGGTCCTAGCCTTGGTAATCAAATCACTAAAATTACACCTCATGCATGGAGGTGACAGTCTGATATTTTGGGACTGCTTTAATGCTTCAGGGCCAGGGTGACATGTCATAACTTTGGAAACATGAATTCTAACCAATGACCCGCTGAATTAGATTATATAGGAAGACGACTGGCTGGGGAAAAAAAAACAGTAAAATTAAATTACAAAGCCTCTGAAATGCCCTAAATGTTTATTGATGACATTATTTTGATATCTGATGACTGTTTTGTTTCAACATTTTTCAATATTTCAAATGTTTTTTTTTCTGTTTTTTTCTGTCCTGTTTCCTGTTATAGGCGTTAGTATGAAATACAAGAAGTTTGAATTAATTTGCATTAGGGGAAAAAAAGTTTCCTATAATACATATATGTATGGAGCCAGAAAAGAGAAACAGAGAGACTGTTTAAAGAGCACACTCTAAAGGAAACATTAGCTGTAGTTAGTATCATTCAAAAGATGGATTATCCATCTAAAACATAACAATAGGTTTAACACAGGCAGCAAAGCAGAATTAAAGTAACCACAATTGTATTTGTACCTTTCCCAACATGTATAGTGACTGCAACGTGTCCTTGTAAAGACAGTGACATCACTGGATTGGATGGTGTGGAAGGATTAGAGGAGGTATGTTGGCAAAAATTTTACGTGGGCAGCCTTCAACTAACTTTATGTTAACGCTAAATAATGTGAAACCAACAAAGATTGTAGTAGAGTAAAAATAATTTTCTTTTTTTCTAAAAAGCACATGAAAGCACAACTTCCACACTTGTAGAACAACTAGTAGAAGTTATAAATTGATATTAAGGTTGAAAATGTCTAGATTTTATATTAAATGATGTTATCAAAGTAATGTTTTCTAAAGGACTTAATAAATAAAGTTGATCACTCGAAACATACCAAACATTAAAAGTGCTTTAATCTCATTTTCAAGGGTCAGGTGATCTGCACTCACAGATGAATAGGCATAGATTAGGCTGTGGTCAATGGTGATTAAAAGCAGGAATCTTTTCAGTTAATCAAGCAGAAAGTAATAAATAGAGCATGTAAAGTGAGAGTATTAGTCCTCCTGATTGAACTGATGCAAAGCTTCATGACACATAAACACACACCCTTTAATTGATATTTGTGAGCCTTTAATTTCATTAAACAGATGCCAAAGAACTGACATTTTACTGAAAGAATTAGTCTGGTTGGAAGATCATCACACCCATCACCACGTAGCTGGTTAAATATAACAAAAAAATAACTGGATGGTGCAGGACTGTAATTGGTTTCTCCCCCCATCTCTGTAGCTGGATGCTTTTCCTTGCAGACAAAAATCCAGAATCAGGATGATGCAATGACACGAGCAGGATTGTCATGGAGGAATTTGTAGGGGTTGGAGAGGATGAGGGGGGGAGAAAAAAAGTAAAAGAGGAGGAAAAAAGGCCAAGCAAATATTTCTGTTTCTGTCCTCTCTGGCTTGTGCCGAACCTTTGATGTGGTTTACAGGGTGGATCAAAGGGAGTAAATCAATACCAATATTTCTCCACCTGACTGTGTGTGTACACCTGTCTGATGGCCTGAATGCCTGTTCAGCCATCTCTTCGCTGTAACTACCGTCTACAGTCCTTCATCTGTCCGATGGCATCCAGTTATTTTGTATTTTCCTTGTGTCTGATGTCTTCAAGTAGTGTGGATTACACTGTATTAACCCTCGGGCGTCATTGGGGACTTTTTTGTCCATTTGGGTAATTTTTGCCTCTTTACCTGGCCACCATTTTATCTGTGTTGGTGTATATGGCACAATTTTTTGTAACAAAGACTCTCTCTAGACACATTTTAGAATTCCAATTTAAATTTTTCAAATACATCACCAGAACATGGTGAAACAAATTTACTACCCTTTTGTGTCATTAGGGGACAAAAAAGTCCACTTCCAAAAAACTGCTATAAAAAATTAACAGATTAATATTTTTTCTTACTTTTTTCTGCATAAATATGTTAAACAACTTCAGCCCTGCTCAAAACTACCAAACATTAAATCATTTTGAGGAATTTAACCCTTTAAATGCCAGTTTGATTACTTGATGTTACAGTAATTTTTTATGAAGAAAACACAAAAAATGAGTTATTTTCCACAAAACAAAAGTTAGGTGGCTGAGGCATTATTTTTATATCTGTCATGGATAGGTCAAAGATTAGCCAAAATATTGAGTTTGATGCATTATTAGTTTTTGTGTAGCAGCAGTTTAAAATGGTATTTTCCACTTAGGGCCCATTAACTCCTATTATAATACTACATTTTTTTGATATCATAACTATAACAACATATAACCATGCATTTCTTGATGTAAGGGTTTCATTTTTGAAAAAAATAGTTAAATTTGACATTTTCTACTGTTCACCACTAAAATCAGCCATTAACCCATTATATTCCTATGCATAAAATCCTTGTGTTTTGTGGATGTGTTTTGGATTGTGTTCAGTAGGCTGTTTTAAGTGTGTGTGCATGTGTTTGTACACGTGTGTATGTGTCCATGTGTGTGCATACGTGTGTGTGTGGTGTGGCTAATCTTTGACCTATCCATGACAGATATAAAAATAATGCCTCAGCCACCTAACTTTTGTTTTGTGGAAAATAACTCATTTTTTGTGTTTTCTTCATAAAAAAATTACTGTGACATCAAGTAATCAAACTGGCATTTAAAGGGTTAAATTCCTCAAAATGATTTAATGTTTGGTAGTTTTGAGCAGGGCTGAAGTTGTTTAACATATTTAGGCAGAAAAAAGTAAGAAAAAATATTAATCTGTTAATTTTTTATAGCAGTTTTCTGGAAGTGGACTTTTTTGTCCCCTAATGACACAAAAGGGTAGTAAATTAAAGTGACGCCTGAGGGTTAATAGAGTTAAACCATACAGACATGCAGGACAGCATGGTTTAAGAAAATGGATGGTCCTGGTTATGTGTGTGCTTTGAATATACCCCCACACAGCAAGGCACCATGCTGATAAGTAGAGAAGCAAGTGTAGATGGTGGCTAGCTCATCAAACAGAGAGTATCAAACCTTACATATGAAATGAAACACCTCATACACACTTTCAAGCATGACGGTGGAGGGATGATGGTTTGGGCTTGTTTTGCAGACACAGGACCTGGACACCTTGCAGTCATTGAGTGGACAATTAACTCTTAACTTCTGTATACCAGTGTTCTAGAGACAAATGTGAGGACATCTGTCTGACAGTTAAAGCTTGGTGTAAAGTGGGTAATACAACAGAACAATGATCCAAAGCACAGCAGCTAATCTACATCAGAATGACTGAAAAATCAAACAAACAAGGTTCTGGATTGGTCTAGTCAAAGTCCAGACCTTAACACACTGGTTGGGACCTTAAGACCCCGTTCACACTGGGGAAATCAATCCGGCTAGAGCAAGATTCGAGCCGTATCTGGATATATCTGGATTGATTTCAATCCACCTCTCAGAGGCGGATCAAGTCGGATTGGCTTACATCTGGCTCAGGTCAGAACGCAAATACGGCTAGTGAATCCCACTAGCTCTGTGATACTTCCAGGTTCACAGGGACAGTGTCCGGGTCGCATACAAAAGCCACATGTAAACAACCGTCGAACTACGACAGCTTTGCCCCGAGTTTATTTTCGACGGGGCTACAAAGGAATAAACTGCTTTTTGAACCGAAAAAAAACCCCAAAAGAACAAGAGACACAGGACAAAAAAACAGCACGACGCATGCACGCACGTGGTCCTGTTGTGGCCTGAACAGACTCTGTATATTACGAGGTGCCACCTAGAGGTTTGGAGGACAACAATCAAGCCGGATTAAGCTGGATTGAGCGCGGACACATGTGTTTTAGCCAGGTTTGAAAATAGGTCTGAACGTATCCAGCTTAAAGGCTATCCAGTATCAATCCTAAACTAGCTGGATTGACTTTCTTCAATGTGAACCTTAGTGGGCTGTACACAGGGGCGGAGTGGGACAACTTTTCAGCTCGGGAGTTTAATGGCTAAGACTGGCCCATTATTCACCACATGAAAAATTAGCACGTATTTTTACCACAAAATATATGTTTTATTACAGTATGGAAAATATTAATAAATAACAAATAAATCCTGGCCTGCTTCTTCTTGTTCCTGTGCCTGTTTTTGCTTTACCCTGGACTACTGCAGACTCACTGGGCACTGTCATTCTTTCCCTTCTCTCAGCATCTGCCTCACCTATGAAATAATATATAAATGGAAATGCTAATGCCAGGACACAAACAGCATCTTTGTTATGTTAATGTATCAACACAATGAACAGTCCTGAAAAACAACTTTTGTTACATCTTTTTTACTTACCAGCACTCCATTCAGATGTGCCTGGGCCCTCCCTAATTTCGGTTTCATCAATATTGTCTGCCTGGCTTTGCTCCTCAGATGCTACAAAAAGCAAGCCATAAGGGAATTCTTTTACAGCACACTTACTGAACATTAAATTATTTAATTATTATTCTTCTTATTATTATTTATTAAATTATTTAGATAAGGCTACACTATTTAAATATATTATATATTAGGCCTATGTAAATTCATTTTAATAGCCATTGCCTATGTAGCCTATACAATGCATGAATATTTATTTTTTAAATGTTAGTCTATTGTTTAGTTTAGTTAGTTACTAATTGTGGTAACGTGTGTAGCTGAATGTATTTATGCTAGTTTTAGTTAAATTATCAATTAGGCCTAACGATATATGTCCCTTATCATTTGCCTCTTCTGTCTTCTTGAGAATATGTCAGTGAGCTTTGCACATTTGGCAGCATCCTCAATCAATGCAAGAACTTTAACCTGGCTTTTTCAGCCCACCTGGTCTCTTCCTATCCGTTTTTACCCGCTTCTCAGCCTCCTGGCCTGCTTCGCTTCTCTGTCGTCTCGACTTTTGGTAACAGTGAGCTATGCAAAGGGGTGTTTGTGTGAAATGGTAGCTCCCAAACTCCCCTCTGTCATAAGAGACAGGTCGATTCAGCGCGAACAGCGCTGCAAAGAATCGTTTATATTCTACCATGATTACTACTATTCCTCGTCGCCGACCGGCCCACCGGGAATCCTCCCGACTCTTCCGATTACCCACATTACACCTTACATAAGTGATGCCAAAAACTGAACTACAACCTGCGTCTATTACTGTGTGATGACTGACAGATGTGACGGCTAGCTGTGAATTATCCTAACACAGGTTTGAAGCTGCAGCCAGCACTTCATTAGTCACTCCCAATGGCATAAATATGAACATCCTGTGGGGTACAACTAATTAGCTCACGTTGCTCCAGCTCTTTTTTTTTTAGCATTACAAGGCTGTCAGTATGAGGCAGGTTGGCGAACAAAAATGTCACTGGTTCTAATTCCCAGTCCAGCTGGGAGATCTTGGCAGAAAAAAACAAAATGACAAAAATCAGTGCTGTCCCTCAGCATGACATTTAACCCCCACCTAGAGTGTTTTTATTTAAAAAGAAGGGCAATGGCTTTTATTAAGGACACTGAGATCATGTTCTCTGTATTTTTGCAGCCTTGGAGGAGATTACGGAACACGTTATTTTTTTTAAGCAAGCATTTGATTTATGCCAGCATGTAAGGACATATTTAATATATGGGATACCACAGTGGAGCTTGCTGGCAGTTATATCCTAATTGCTTATATACATTACAGTCCATGTTTATACTTGTTTAATAGCTGGGCAAAGAACAGCCTGGGGGCAGAATCAGTGCACCCCGTGGACTGCTTTAACTCCCTGTTACACTTTCGGGTCTGCCATTCACAAATTTGGTTGTTTGTCATAAACATTATTACTTTAATTTGCATGTCCATACTGAGCTGTGGGAGACCCTGACACACAGTGTGCACCCACAGTGAACCCAGAGTGCAGGAAGAGGAGTAGATTCTCACATTGATGAGAATGTAACAACAGAATAAAACGTCTAAAGGTTAATGAGTTCAACTGCGAAGGCAAAAACATCAAACTCACAAAATGGGAGCAGGTACGAGACATAGACCAACTGACAAAGACAAAAGGGGGCACAGGACTGTGAGCCCCCGTTACACATACACAGGTATCTGTAAAAAGACTTTTCCCTTCGTTTGTGCCTTTCATTTACACATAAACTAACTAACTATTCTAAAAACTCTGGCAAAAGTGGAGAAAAACAGTTTGCGTCAGTCTGCGTGTCAGTTTGTGTGACCTTCTTTTGTGTAGTACGGCTCCTAGAGCAGCTGTTGTCTAGTAATGTAAGCCTTCCGGGTAGTATTTGCATTTCTGTTGGTGTGAGCGCTTTTGTACATGTTTGCATACAGCTCCTCTTACTGTGTAGAGGAGCAGAGACATATTAGGTCTCCAGGTTCAGCAATTTTGGAACAACTTCTGACACAAAGGCTTCTGATTGGCTTGCACGGCTTTCTCCTTCTTCCTACACTGCCATCCACAGGCCTGGCGTAGTCATGACAGCTCTTGGGAGTGTATTTACGCGTGTTAATGTAAACGGAAACTTTTTTGAAAATGATGATGTATGGAAAATAGAGGAAAGGAAATATTTGCTTTTCAAAATACCTGGCTATGTGTAAATGGGGTGTAATACACAAGGCGGTAACAAGACACAGGTGAGAACAATCAGGGCAGGGCAGGTAATCAACACACATACACAAAGGGAAAACCAGACTTTCAAAATAAAACAGGTGCTGTGCTTTACAAATTAATCATAAAGGAAGCAGACAGTGTGTGTAAAACCAACTAAAAGGGGGATCATGACACAGTATCCAATTAACTATATTATTTATTTAAAAAAAGCCCTTTGCTTTCTTTATGGAGGTTGAAGTGACCCTAGTCAATATTTCAGTTGTGTTCACTATCGTGTTTCTCCTTGTGTTTTAAGGTGATCTTTACCTAACCCCACACTTTTATGCCTAACCTTAACTGGGAGTTATTTTATGGCAAATCCAGCCTCAAACCTCAGACTTCTGAGTGAAAGTCCACCATGTTGCTTGTACCTCGAACATCCCTAACTCTGCCTCTTAGGCTATGTTCAGACTGCAGGTCTTGATGCTCAATTCGGATTTTTTGGTGTAATCCGTTTTTTGTTTATTTGAAGAGGATACGATGTCTCACAATGTGTGCTTGTGTGGCTTTGTTTATGTGAATGTCCAATCGTAGCCAACATAATTACAACCAAATAATATTAAAAAGAACGCTGAGAAGGAAGAGAGCAGTAGCTGCAGCGTCTGTGCAGAGATGTGTGTGGGTGTGGAGTGGTGGGATAGTGACGTGACTGCTTTTAGAGACACTGACTTCATTCATAACATTCATAATTTTAGAATGACGAGAACCTTTGAATACGTCTGCGAGCGCCTTTCTGTATCACTTTCATGGCAAGACAGTCGACATCTTCCTCTTCTGTGAGCAAGCTGTTGGAGTTTGGCTCTACTTCCAGGCAAAAGGCAATTGATGCTGAGAATACCTGGTTTCTGCCCGCTCCTTTCACTCTCTTTCACTGATGCAAAAGTCGGATATATGCCGCATAGCCGTTCAGACTGAGGTCGCATTGCAAAAAATGGGATACATATCTGATTTAGGACCACATATGAAAGTGGCCTGGGTCGGATATAAAAAATCGGAATTGAGCTGTTCAGACATGACAATATCAGATACAGGTCAAATTTGTGCAAAAAAAAAAATCAGATTTGGGTTACTTTGCAGTTACCTGCAGTCTGAACATAGCTATGTCCTTATTTGGATTTTGTTTGGCTGGTTTGGTCCCATGTTTTAATGACATTGGTCAATAATTTGTTTATTTTTTGTGATGACATGAAAAAAATAATTTCTCACTGTAGCTTTAGTGAGTGGAACTCCAATCAGCAGGCAGTGAGTCCAACCTAACTCCCAGGTTATCAATTATAGGCAGTGTGAGCTGCGATCTTAATTATGCAAAAATGTAAGTTTTTAATATAATTAAAACTAGCAAGTCATACAAAAGTTAATACCCCATATCACTCAGTGTCAACATCTCTACAGCTTGATGAAGAGAAGACAACTGTCATTAAAACAGCCATTTTTGAGAGCCAGAGGCATACAAACTAATACTTACATACTCACATCTGAGCAAATCTCCAAGGTGGTCCCTTAATTATGACACCAAAAGTATTCAAATACACCTTGTGGTTGCTGAGATATACTCAATTCATTTTGGGCATAGCTGATGCCTTAAAAAATAGGCTTGGGGTAGATAGGGTTAAGTGCTTCTTGAAGAGTGTTGTGTGTGTAAATATTTTATAAAAAATAACAGATTTTTCTTACATTCAAAAGCAAGACGGATGATGTGTGACATGCTGGGAGGTCATTTTGTTTTATTTTACCTTTAAAAATCATTTAAATGAGCATATTGTTATCAGCATGTTAATGGTGAGAAAAATGAAAAGAAGAAACCATCTAAGTGTGAATCTTAATTTGAGTAATGGCTTGTTAAATCTCATGTTCAGCATCACTTCATATATTAATTGAGGCCAAACCTGTGACTCAGGTGTTAATTATCACCTGTTTCATATCATACCACATAAAATGTAAAGCTATATGAGGGAGACAAAATTAAAAGCTGATTGTTTCTCTCTCTCTCTCTCTTGTATCTTGGATCTGAGGTACCTGATATACACATACTTTAAAGGTGTTTTTTTAATAGGGGAGACACATAAACATAAATCAGATGTTGTCACACACTGCACTGAACACTAAATAACAATTTCAATGTTTGCCTGAGTTTGGACAAAGTAATTAACCTGCATTGTGTCTGTTTGGGTTGTGTTTGTGAGAATTAAAGAAAGAAATGTGGGCTAAAGAAAGACAGCAAGAACAAAGACATCTGTTATAGCATAGCAAAGTATACATAGTGTAAAATGTATAGTATAGTATAGTATAGTATAGTATAGTATAGTATAGTATAGTATAGTATAGTATAGTATAGTATAGGCTTCATGTAAGGAGTAGCTCGTCACCTCGTTTAGAACACACATATGTGCTATAAAAGTATACATAAAAACTACTTAATACTTAATATTAATATTTATTCAGGCAGCCATGTGTGCATTTGTAAAACTATTTTCCTGACATAACTCTTTCAGCAAGAAAGCTTACAGTCACTTGAACCATGGTCCTCCCCCACTGACCTGCTGGCCCCCAGCCTTCATGCTCAGCAAGGTGGATTAATAAAATGTGAGCAGCTACAAGCTGTTGGACGTGTGCATGACAACAACAAGGTGTCGACTGAAATGAACTCTGTAGTGCTGTATTATTCTGCAGCTCTTACATCTGTGCTTGGACACCCTGACATGCTGACATTTACTATCATAACAGCAAACAGAGGCGTGTCAGCAGAGATGCTGGTGCTGAAGTGCTTTGGTGCCATCTAGTGGTCACAGTAAGAATGTACAATTCTAAAAAACTTCACAGCCAAAACAACATGTGTCCACTTTTGGATTCATTTTGGTCTGTGGTGCGGAATTCCAGAGACAACAATGACCCTGACAGAAAACTTGCAGCTGCAGTTGCAATCTACTGAATTACAATCAATCTTTAGCTCACTCTAAGCTGTTTTTAGTAGCAACAATCTCAGAAATGAACAAGCACGGGGCATTCTGGGTGATTTGTCTCTTGTTTTTTTCTCTTGTCTTGTCACTCAATTTCAAAGCAGGATGAACAGTGTAGTGAAGAGCAGACTGAACCAGGACACACCATAATGTACAGTTTACACCATTACCTAACAACAATGAGGTGGTTAAACACTGTATTGATGACTGGTCGATTAAATATTTATCATCTATATTTTTATGAGCATTTGTATTTTGTTAAATTCACTTTTTAATTAATATTTGTTTACCATATTATAAAATAGGCTCATTTCATATAGTATCTCTCATGTGTTAATTTCATACGGAGCACTTTGAAGGCCGCTGCCTGACAGCCTGAGAGCAGGGCCTGATTGTCCCGTGTTCCTTAGCAACGGTTGCTAACAACACTTCAGACAGCTGCCGCTGCGGTGTACTGGTGTCCTGCAAAGCTTCGGTGGGTTCCCAAGCGTACAGCTGGTCAGATAAACTTTTATTTATTCTTACACAGCACAACACACACATTTCACACACCTGATATAGTTTAGCTAAGTACGAGCAAGCTAAATATTTGATGTCTTCTGTAACACCGTTAGCATTTTGGTTATTTTGATGACCTGTGTATTTAAAATTAGATTTCAATATCTTAAATAGACTAAATAGGAATCGTGACAGAGGACAATGATATTTCCATTAAGACATTCGTTCATGTTTTCTTGTTTAAAGATTTGGCTGCATTTGGTATAAACATGTCTCGAAGAAGGTCGTCCTCGAGCACAGGTGGCACAGGTGATGTGTGTTTTTTTGTTTTTAAATCTTGTAATTATTATCAGTTGTATTGTTGTTTGGTTGAAATATCTGTAATGTTAAATAACGTTTTTAAACAGAGTTAGAGAAAGCCAAACTTGAGGACCTGCAGAGACGAGTGAGGACCATGGAGAGAGAGAATGAGGCCTACAACCGCAAGACCCAGAGACAAATCTACAAACAAGAGTGAGCGCACTTACCATACTGTAACTCACACACTGTATTTGTGTGTGTGTGTCTGTTGTATATCTGATCACATGTTGACTTGGATGAAGGCAGGAGATTGAGAATCTGCTGAAGGAGCAGGAGGAGCTCCGTGAAAAGCTCAGCGCGTGTAAGAGGCGCAAAGAGATGAAGACTGAGGACATCCAGCGTCTTCAGAAGCTGCTCCAGCATAACCATGCTTTGGATGAAGAGCTAGAGAGAGAGAGGCAAAAACAAAAGGACTTGCAGAGAAAGGTCTGACTGTATATCGTGTATGTATTTCATCATTTCATGTTGATTCATATTTTTTACTTTTGACTTTAATGCGGGCAGATTTCAAACCTGGAGTCCGAGATGATGGAAGCGAGAAGAGGAGCTGTCAGTCTCTGTGTTAGGTCAGAGGTACAGAGCACTCAGAAATCTGTGGAAGGAGAGCTGCACAGAGTGAGTCATCAAACTCATTGCTACAGCATAAACAAACAAAACAAAGCCATTCTGTTGTTTACTTTATGTTCATCTCTGTCCAGGCCACCACTAAACTCAATGAGCAGTTAGCAAAAAACAGCCATCTGAAGGAGAAGCTGCAGAGTCTTCTTAATGAGCGTCACCATTTCCAGCAGCAACACAACAAGCTGAACAAGGTTACAACTCTTATCATATCATCACCATGGGCACATTGTTGATTTCTCCTTCAACACTTTATTAGCAGATATATTTGTATCGCAGGAACTGCAGGAACTCCACAAGAAGAACGCAGAAGTTACCAACCAGATCAGCGCTGCTAACGAAGAAAGGTGAGCTCCTGAGACAGCCAGTTGTGTTAAATGGAAGGAAACCTCTGAGATGTTGCAGCTCATATCTGGAACTGGTATACATAAGGGTGGAGGCTCAGTCCAAGCTGACCGTGCTGAGGGAGACAGCGGAGAAGGAACACGCTCACTTTAACGCTGAGATGAAGGAACTGGAGCGGGTTATTGCACAGCAGAGCAGCCTGAAGAACTTCATGAGCGTCAAGGGCAGCGAGAGGAGCGACCACAAAATGGGAACCAGGCAATGTAAGAGGCAGGCGGCCCGCATGATGTTGTAGCTAATGTGTCTAAAGTTTTAGCAGTGCTAACAGTTCCAATAATTGTATCATTCATTTTTCATCAATGCAAAAAGCCACAGCGGAAAAGGACAAAAGTACAAACAACATGTGTTTCTCAGTAGAATTCATGTAGCAGGCAATAATGTTGCACACACAATACAGTTACACATTTGTGTGTCCTTGTGTCATTGTGAATACAGGCACTAAGACTAAAGAGAATAATGAATGATAAACATAACATTGTGATGCTAATGCTAACCCTGCTGATGAAGATGAGACTGGCGCCTCACTGATGTGAATCTGATGTGTTTTGTGTTTCTCAGTGTCAGAGCTGAAGGAGCAGAGGAGGGGGGACTCACAGGACGTGTCTCTGGACGTTCTGGAGGACATGTTTAGGAAACTTCAGACTGTGACAGGAGAGGACAACCTGGACCTGCTGGTGACCAGGTTCATCCAGGGTGAGTCTCATATTCTGCACACAGTTTATGTCAGGATTATAATCCTCTTGCATTTGTACATGAGTACATTCAGACCCCGTTCAGTCTTGTGTAATCAATCAGAACAGCACAAAAATCCAGTTAAAGCTGGATTAGATAGATCCACCTCACAGAGGTGGATTGAGCTGGGTTTGCTAAAATCTGGCTAAGGTCTGAACACGAATGTGGCTAGCGACATCATACTTCTGGGTTCATGGGGACAGTATCTGGGTCACGCCATGTGTAAAACATCCACTGAACTACCAAAGATTGAACTACCAGATTTGATCCCGCTCTAGCTAGACCAACTTTCTCCAGTCAGAAGGGGGTCTCATTAAATGGAAACACACTGTATCTCCCTGCTGTATTATGTATTGTATTGTTTCCCCCTGTAGGTGAGGAGGAGAACTTTGCTCTCTTCAATTTGGTGAACGAGCAAAACAAAGAGATTGATGTATTAAAGAATGAAATTAGCCAGGTGAGTTTGATTTGAAGGTCTCACACATTACAATGAACCTGTTGATGAAGATTCTCAGTCATCCGGGTCATTTTTATTCAGTTGGTTAAAGCAAAGCTACTGGACCTGTAGAAATTCTACAAGTCCAGTTGCCTTGCTGCAACCTTCTGAATTACATTGAAGACAGTGGTTTGCTGGGTCATTTATTTATGTATTTGTGCTGTGAATGAGTTTAGATCCAAACAAACATGGAGCAGGCTGAAGCCAAAGGTCGGCAGCAGGAGCAGGATTATGACTCTCGGCTAAGAGACGTCCAGGAGAGATTAAAGGAGGCCGAGTCTCAGGCAGAGGATTATGAAGACCAAGCCACCATCATCAGCAAAGTCCTGGAACAGATTAAAACAGGTTTTTTTCACAACCTTGTGACTTCCAGCTGTTAAATCGAGTCATCAGTTAGAACATTGATACTCGAATACTTGATATTCCTCCCTCTCACAGGAGTAAACAGCACCTTCTCCAGCCTAGAGTGTGACCGCTCACTGATTGATGACATGGTGGGCTCCTCCACAAGCGTCACCGACAACAACATCATGTCCTACCTGGGTTTAGTGGAACAGAAGACAGATGAGCTGCTCACCATCCAAGCGTTCCTCAGATCTAAAGTCTGCTACCGCTGCTTGTGTTTTCTCACTAATATTTGTTCATGTTTTCATTTCTGAACCTGAAATACAGTTTGTTTCTATAATATTTATCATTCTTACAGGATGCAGAAAAGGACTCTGATCCAGACGAATTCACTTTGGTTCAAGATCCAGAAGGTGCTGCTGTCAACAGGTCAGACTTTAGATCACTTCATTCTGACAGCTTCATGTTTGTCAGTAAATGATGTAAAAGTTGATGGCTGTGTCTGTGTTGACTCATCAGTGAGTGTGATGCAGAGGAGTCTTCCGATGAGGAATATTGAAGGGGGTGAGTTCAAGCAAAGTTCCTCTCCGAAATTAGTGTGAGATCATGTTCATCATTTGTTTGTGTTTATCTGGAAGTAATTTGTATGTTTTTTTGGTTCCTCCCAACAGACAGCAACAAAAGCCAGTCTGCAGAACAAGGGAAGTCAGAGGACACGTCCACCTGAGGAAGGCCTGGATGGATGTTTCTTATCCATGTCAACATAAGTTTGAGTTCAAATAAACAAAGTAGCCTATGCATGTAACAGAGTTCGAGTATTAAGTACATTAGATCCCAAAAATCTGAGGTGCACTCTAAACTACACTCTAAAATTCCGATGTATCAGAAACTCACTTACATAGAAGGATCTGAAAAGTTTTGAATGCTGTGATTTTGTCACATTTCTTCAATTGTTCTCATGCTGCTCACAAGCCACCAGTACATCCGTGGAACCTCTGGAAACCTCTGGTGACGAGCCATCGAACTCCTGGATAGGAAGACACAGCAGTTCCACCACTGTCAAATACTTGCTAAACATAAGATCCTAATTGAAAACATGATTACAGTGGTATGCAAAAGTTTGGGCACCCCTATCATTTCATGATAATTTGCTCTACCTTCCTAAGAGAAGATCACAGCGACGAGGTTTGTTTCCTCCAGAGATGCAGACATCTGAGTGTTTTCCAGATTGACATCCTTAGAGTAGAGATTTATTATAATAAAATTTAATGTAAAAAATGTAATGTGCAAAAGTGTTGGCACCCTTTTTATCACATTCATTTCAAGACCTGTAGGGGTTTATAAAGCAGGTTGAAGCACAAAACTGCTTTGATTAGCTTGTTAGATCTTCAGTTACAAAGACAGCTGGAATCAATCATGAAAAAGCTGTTTAACATAGGTAACTGCTGCTGTACTTGTCCTAGGTTCTTTCTTAGAGAGTAGACACATGGGGGCCTCTAAACAGCTCTCCGCTGACCTAAAACAAAGATAATTCATTATCATGAATTAGGAGAAGGGTACCAGAAATGATGTGAAAGGTCTGGACTGTCTGTCTCCACTCCCAGAAATGTAGTGCAGGAATGGAAGAGCACAGGAGTAGCCACTGTAAAGGATAATATGTGGTAGGCACAAATAAAGATAAGACTGAACTCCATGAGAAGAACTTATTGCCTACATTTTGGTGGAGCCTGAACCCCCTTAAGAGCAACAGAGGCAAGAAAAATTCCCTTTTAACAGGAAGAAACCTTGAACAGGACCCGGCTCATAAGGAAGAACCTTCCTGCTGACAGTCGGCCGGGTGGAGGAGAAGAAGAGGGAGACAGGACAGAGAGGATGAAGGAGAGAGAGAGAGAGAGAGAGGAGCAAACATGCACAGACATCATACATTACCCAGATAGCAAACCTTTTGGCTGTGGCTTGGCATACATCTGGCATTTTTTGGTTGTGTTTTGGCACAGCATAAAGGCTTTGGCCAAACTTTGGCATGGTTATGGATTACCATAAAAGACACGAGTTATGGCATATGTCTGGTTTGCCAAAACCCTGGCATTTGGCTTCATTGTGGTGTGGTTATGGCTTACCTTAATACATCAAAAGGCGCCAACGGTATTCCATCATATGGCTGAGTTATGGCATATGTCAAGTCAACCCAAAGATTGTGTAAAGAGCGGGACAGCATCGTGACGTATTCGGGTTGCATTTTGGCATCTTTCTGGCAAGCCAAAAGACTGACCGATGCTACTAGCGTATCTCTTCATGATACCGTGACGAGAGGGGCATGGAGCAGAATTTCAACGGCAGGAATTTCCGGATTCGTTCGACCCCGTTGCCAGCAACGTTGAACGTTGGAAAAGATAGACCCAGTTTGAGTAAGTTGAGTAAGTTTTGTACATTTATTTTGAAGTGTAAACTGTTTGTTGCTAATATCCGTGTTGATCGATAAAATGATTTATTATATATATACGTGTACACAATATAGTAGACAGCAGGGTGGTAGTTGGGGTGAGAGGGGAGGATGCAGAGGATAGTGGTGATGATTGACTGTGGCAACCCCTAAGGGAACAGCTGAACAGAGATGAAGAAGGATGATTCAATCCTATTCAATACTGTCTTTACATATTATTTACATAATATGTGTATTTCAATATGTATGCAATTACAGATAATAATAATTGTTATTATTTTCACAGCCAACAAGAGGGAAGAGAAGAGGAAAGTGAGGTTCCAGGCCCATCTGGGCTCAACACTGAGGCATCACCTCTCCTTGTTGTTATTTTTATTTTCTTTACCTAATATTTGGTTGGACTTTCATTAATGTACATTAGTTATTAGTTATTATAATAAAAACTACTCTATTTGGAGACAAAATCATACATTTTGATGTTTTTTTCTATTGATTTTACACTGTGCATAATGGTAGAAGTTGATGAAGTGCAAGGTAAATTCATACCCAAAAGCTCCAGTAGATGGCAATAGACTAGTGAAATGGATATAAATTGTATTTTCCAGCCAGTTTCCACTGGAAATGAGTAAGCTAGCTATAGCTATAGTAACCTATTTGGCAATGTGGTGCCAAATTGTGCCAAACTGAGTGTCCGCCTGGTGATATCCTTACTAAAACCTTTGTGAAGGCTTTGCTCTTTGTTCAAATTCTATCAAATTTGGTATATTTGTAGCCAAGGAATAGCTGAATGTGATCAATGGCATCTGTGTACATAGAATCATTGTTAGCATAATGTTTTCCTCTGTCAAATAGGAAAAAAACTCAGGCGAGGATAAAATTACATTTCTCCTGTAGTTTTTTCTAATTTACTCAGGCATACTAATAGACACAATATTTTAAACACTGGAAATGCATTCTCTGAGGTCCCTAGATGTCCCTAGACACCAAGAACATGCATATGCACATTATTATTGTGGTGCATTTCCTCATTTTCTTCGGGAATGTCTTTTTAGGTGATTTTTTCTTTTAATATGGCCAGGGTTTAAAGGGTTATTAAACGTTTCGATTTCCCAAAACAGTTCAAATGTAAACTTCAAAGTTAAACTTTAGGCCGTGGACACGGAGTTTTAACTGTATGCATATGACAGGTACTACATCATATAATACATAATTGTAGATATCAAATATTACATTCGTACTCAGTAACATTCGGTTATGTTATCCTGTCGAAATATTTCATTTACAGACTATGTTGCTGTAAACATAGCCGACGTTAGCAATTACCTACTGTCACAATGTCTTATGTACGCAAGCAAGCTAACGGCTAACACCAGTCAAACATGCATGCCTAAATACCACTAAATACCACTACACAGAGAGCACAATGCCGAACGTTTGCTTCATTGTCTTTTTTCAGAAGTAAGGGGTTCTATCACACTGAAGGGCACACTTAAAGCCCATATAAAGAAAACCAAGACATTTAAACTGTCGACTGAGATTTGTTTATTGTTATTTCTAGTACAGCTTATACATACGCGACATCGCAACAAAACCGGTCTTGTTCTGTCAGAAAGTGTCAAAAGAGAGTGAATAAAATTGTCAAAAACATGTTACTGGCTACCAAAAGAGTGCAGTCTTATCGCTGCAATTCAAAAGTTATCTCTCTTCTTCTCCTCCTCTCATCCTGCTGCTCCAAATGTTTACACACAGGCACAAAGATGGCTCGTTGTAAAGCCCCGGCCCTAAGCTTTCGATTGATACCTCGTTTGACCAATAGAAAGAGCTACAGCCAATCCCAACGAACGGGGATTGGCTGTTTGTCCCCCTATCACACGAGTCTACTTGCTTACATGCTAAATCTGATCCAATGAGTGTGTAGTGTGTGGAGCCCATCAATAACGCGATAACCGAGAGGCGTTAAATGACAAACAGAAAAGTAGGAAAAAAGAAGGAAAAGTTTGCAAACAGTAAATAAAATGTTTATATAGATTAGATGAGTTGTGTTGACGTGATTATAGTTATTAAATGTAGTGTTTTTCTTCTCTCTCTCTCTCTCTGTTTTCAGTGCAGAATGGCTTGCAATCAGTGGCGAAACACTCGCAAAAGAGCCATTAGAAGAGTTAATGCCACCCTTGATTCCTTGGAACCCTTATCTGGCAATTTTGAGACAGAGTTAGCTCAGGACAATGATGTCGAAAACTCATCTGTCAGTTCTCAATTGTGTGATGTAGACATGACTGAAGAGGGTGTTAGAAATGAAATTGAACATGATGTCCTGCGGGTCCTGCTCAAGGTTTCTTCCTCTTAAAGGGAGTTTTTCCTTGCCACAGTGCTCTTAGGGGGGTTCCTGTGAAGCGCTTTGAGACAATGTCTGATTGTAATATGCGCTATATAAATAAAACTGAATTGAATTGAATTGAATTGAATTGAAAGTTCTGATGATGACAGTGTTTCCCATTCCAACCTAGAATCTGATTTATCAGACTGGGCAGTTCGGTTTCATATATCTTTAGCTGCTCTCTCAGCACTTCTCTCCATACTCAGGTTTTATCATCCTTTCCTTCCAAAGGATGGCCGGTCTTTGCTAAAAACAAAAACAAATTACGATCTGGAAAATGTAGCCGGTGGTTCTTTCTACTATTTTGGAGTCATAAATTCATTTACTAAGATTTTTGAAAAATTATCAAGCAAAGTTCCGGATAGACACTTGTTTAAATTACAGTTAAATATTGATGGGTTACCACTTTTTAAAAGTTCCTGTGTTCAGTTCTGGCCAATTTTGGGCATGTTACAGGATCTAGATTGTTTAAAAAGACCTGTATTGATTGGGCTGTTCTGTGGTCAATCCAAACCAACTTCCTTGGCAGAATATTTGGCGGCTCTTGTTAGTGAGCTAAAAAAGTGTGCAGATGGATTTGTCATAGCTGGAAAGACATATTTTATCAAAATAAGTTCAGTCATATGTGATGCTCCAGCTAGAGCTTACATTAAAGCCATCAAATCTCACACTGGTTATTCTGGATGTGACAAATGTGTTCAGTCAGGTGTTTACAAAAACCACCGTATGACTTTCCCAGATATGCATGCTGTTTGTAGAACTGATGAGCATTTCCAAAGTTGTAGGGATGAAGATCATCATCAGGGACACTCACCTTTTTCTGAGTTGAGTATTGGTATGGTTAGCTGTTTCCCCCTCGATTACATGCATTTGGTGTGTCTTGGTGTGGTACGCAAACTTTTAGATTTGTGGATGGGTACTACTGGGCCTCAGTGTTGTCGTATATCTGCTGGTCAAAGCAGCATCATATCTGACAAACTGGCTCAATTAAAGGCTTTTATACCAGTTGAATTTGCCAGGAAACCAAGAGCACTACACGAGAGACTCAGGTGGAAAGCAACTGAACTGAGACAGTTTCTTTTATATACTGGTCCAGTTGTTCTCAAGGGTGTGTTACCTGAGGAGGTGTACAGTAATTTCATGTTGCTTTCGGTGGCCATTCACATTTTAGCTAGTCCTTCGTTATGTCTTGTTTTAAATGATTTTGCTCGTACATTACTCTTCTCATTTGTGGAACATTTCAGTCACTTATATGGCAGCCACTTTGTGGTATACAATGTACACGGTCTAGTTCACCTCAGTGACGACGTCAAAGTTCATGGTCACTTAGACCTCATTTCTGGATTCCCTTTTGAAAATTATTTACAAACATTAAAAAAAATGGTCAGGAAACCACACAGCCCTTTGTCACAAGTAATCAGGCGTGTCTCTGAATTGGACAGTACTGAAATGAATGATGGGAAACAAAAGACCTTTGCCAAACAGCAGCACAGAGAAGGACCAGTCCCTCAGTCAATGGGCACCACTGTAAAGCAGTTCAAACAACTTTTTATGGATGGTGTTGCTATTAAGACCTCATATGGTGACAATTGCATGAAAATTGATAATGATATTGTTCTAGTGCAAAACATTCTGCTTTATGAGGGACTATACTATGTCATGTACAAGAAGTACACAAAAAAAGATAATTTTTTTAGCTATCCCGTAGACTCCTCTGAAATAGGCATCCTTGCTGTTTCTGGTCTGTCATCAGAGATTAAATGTGCACAACTTAACAGGATAGAAAAATATGTCAGAGTTCCATTAGAGACTGGGGGCAGCTTTGTTGTTGTTCCCCTTCTACACCTTAATTAATCCCCAACTATATTATTATAGCTGTATATTGATTTAGTAGCCAAGACTTCCAAGCAGTTTTGTTATTGTTTTCTGTGATGTAAATACTAGGTGCTTCTATTAATGCATTTGGGAAACACTGTCAGTTAGACTGACTGCTAGAGAAATTTAGTCCATAACCTCTTTTCATCATAATACACACACAATTGCTATTATTAAAATGTCATCTATCTTCGCCAAAATATTAAAGGTGTGTAATTTTCCAATGACAGATGTAGTCGGATTGGCTTACATCTGGCTCAGGTCAGAACGCAAATACGGCTAGTGAATCCCACTAGCTCTGTGATACTTCCAGGTTCACAGGGACAGTGTCCGGGTCGCATACAAAAGCCACATGTAAACAACCGTCGAACTACGACAGCTTTGCCCCGAGTTTATTTTCGACGGGGCTACAAAGGAATAAACTGCTTTTTGAACCGAAAAAAACCCCAAAAGAACAAGAGACACAGGACAAAAAAACAGCACGACGCATAATAATAATAATGCATTGGTCTTATATTGCGCTTTTCTGCTCTGTTGGGCAGGCACTCAAAGCGCTTACATTGAGATGCATTATTCTTTCACACCACATTCACACAGTGGCAGTGGTGAGCTACCAGTGGTAGCCACAGCGCCCCAGGGGGAGACTGACGGAGACGTGGCTGCCAAGGTGCGCCTACGGCCTCTCCGACCACCGCCGCATGCACGCACGTGGTCCTGTTGTGGCCTGAACAGACTCTGTATATTACGAGGTGCCACCTAGAGGTTTGGAGGACAACAATCAAGCCGGATTAAGCTGGATTGAGCGCGGACACATGTGTTTTAGCCAGGTTTGAAAATAGGTCTGAACGTATCCAGCTTAAAGGCTATCCAGTATCAATCCTACACTAGCTGGATTGACTTTCTTCAATGTGAACCTTAGTGGGCTGTACACAGGGGCGGAGTGGGACAACTTTTCAGCTCGGGAGTTTAATGGCTAAGACTGGCCCATTATTCACCACATGAAAAATTAGCACGTATTTTTACCACAAAATATATGTTTTATTACAGTATGGAAAATATTAATAAATAACAAATAAATCCTGGCCTGCTTCTTCTTGTTCCTGTGCCTGTTTTTGCTTTACCCTGGACTACTGCAGACTCACTGGACACTGTCATTCTTTCCCTTCTCTCAGCATCTGCCTCACCTATGAAATAATATATAAATGGAAATGCTAATGCCAGGACACAAACAGCATCTTTGTTATGTTAATGTTAACACAATGAACAGTCCTGAAAAACAACTTTTGTTACATCTTTTTTACTTACCAGCACTCCATTCAGATGTGCCTGGGCCCTCCCTAATTTCGGTTTCATCAATATTGTCTGCCTGGCTTTGCTCCTCAGATGATACAAAAAGCAAGCCATAAGGGAATTCTTTTACAGCACACTTACTGAACATTAAATTATTTAATTATTATTCTTCTTATTATTATTTATTAAATTATTTAGATAAGGCTACACTATTTAAATATATTATATATTAGGCCTATGTAAATTCATTTTAATAGCCATTGCCTATGTAGCCTATACAATGCATGAATATTTATTTTTTAAATGTTAGTCTATTGTTTAGTTTAGTTAGTTACTAATTGTGGTAACGTGTGTAGCTGAATGTATTTATGCTAGTTTTAGTTAAATTATCAATTAGGCCTAACGATATATGTCCCTTATCATTTGCCTCTTCTGTCTTCTTGAGAATATGTCAGTGAGCTTTGCACATTTGGCAGCATCCTCAATCAATGCAAGAACTTTAACCTGGCTTTTTCAGCCCACCTGGTCTCTTCCTATCCGTTTTTACCCGCTTCTCAGCCTCCTGGCCTGCTTCGCTTCTCTGTCGTCTCGACTTTTGGTAACAGTGAGCTATGCAAAGGGGTGTTTGTGTGAAATGGTAGCTCCCAAACTCCCCTCTGTCATAAGAGACAGGTCGATTCAGCGCGAACAGCGCTGCAAAGAATCGTTTATATTCTACCATGATTACTACTATTCTTCGTCGCCGACCGGCCCACCGGGAATCCTCCCGACTCTTCCGATTACCCACATTACACCTTACATAAGTGATGCCAAAAACTGAATTTTTTTGTTGTTGTTGTTGTTTTTGTAGAGTACAAACCCTACACACAAATGAAAAGAAGCAGATGTCACTTAAAAAGAATGTCAACCCTACAACCTGTGTCTATTACTGTGTGATGACTGACAGATGTGACGGCTAGCTGTGAATTATCCTAACACAGGTTTGAAGCTGCAGCCAGCACTTCATTAGTCACTCCCAATGGCATAAATATGAACATCCTGTGGGGTACAACTAATTAGCTCACGTTGCTGCCAGCTCTTTTTTTTAGCATTACAAGGCTGTCAGTATGAGGCAGGTTGGCGAACAAAAATGTCACTGGTTCTAATTCCCAGTCCAGCTGGGAGATCTTGGCAGAAAAAAACAAAATGACAAAAATCAGTGCTGTCCCTCAGCATGACATTTAACCCCCACCTAGAGTGTTTTTATTTAAAAAGAAGGGCAATGGCTTTTATTAAGGACACTGAGATCATGTTCTCTGTATTTTTGCAGCCTTGGAGGAGATTACGGAACACGTTATTTTTTTTAAGCAAGCATTTGATTTATGCCAGCATGTAAGGACATATTTAATATATGGGATACCACAGTGGAGCTTGCTGGCAGTTATATCCTAATTGCTTATATACATTACAGTCCATGTTTATACTTGTTTAATAGCTGGGCAAAGAACAGCCTGGGGGCAGAATCAGTGCACCCCGTGGACTGCTTTAACTCCCTGTTACACTTTCGGGTCTGCCATTCACAAATTTGGTTGTTTGTCATAAACATTATTACTTTAATTTGCATGTCCATACTGAGCTGTGGGAGACCCTGACACACAGTGTGCACCCACAGTGAACCCAGAGTGCAGGAAGAGGAGTAGATTCTCACATTGATGAGAATGTAACAACAGAATAAAACGTCTAAAGGTTAATGAGTTCAACTGCGAAGGCAAAAACATCAAACTCACAAAATGGGAGCAGGTACGAGACATAGACCAACTGACAAAGACAAAAGGGGGCACAGGACTGTGAGCCCCCGTTACACATACACAGGTATCTGTAAAAAGACTTTTCCCTTCGTTTGTGCCTTTCATTTACACATAAACTAACTAACTATTCTAAAAACTCTGGCAAAAGTGGAGAAAAACAGTTTGCGTCAGTCTGCGTGTCAGTTTGTGTGACCTTCTTTTGTGTAGTACGGCTCCTAGAGCAGCTGTTGTCTAGTAATGTAAGCCTTCCGGGTAGCATTTGCATTTCTGTTGGTGTGAGCGCTTTTGTACATGTTTGCATACAGCTCCTCTTACTGTGTAGAGGAGCAGAGACATATTAGGTCTCCAGGTTCAGCAATTTTGGAACAACTTCTGACACAAAGGCTTCTGATTGGCTTGCACGGCTTTCTCCTTCTTCCTACACTGCCATCCACAGGCCTGGCGTAGTCATGACAGCTCTTGGGAGTGTATTTACGCGTGTTAATGTAAACGGAAACTTTTTTGAAAATGATGATGTATGGAAAATAGAGGAAAGGAAATATTTGCTTTTCAAAATACCTGGCTATGTGTAAATGGGGTGTAATACACAAGGCGGTAACAAGACACAGGTGAGAACAATCAGGGCAGGGCAGGTAATCAACACACATACACAAAGGGAAAACCAGACTTTCAAAATAAAACAGGTGCTGTGCTTTACAAATTAATCATAAAGGAAGCAGACAGTGTGTGTAAAACCAACTAAAAGGGGGATCATGACACAGTATCTAATTAACTATATTATTTATTTAAAAAAAGCCCTTTGCTTTCTTTATGGAGGTTGAAGTGACCCTAGTCAATATTTCAGTTGTGTTCACTATCGTGTTTCTCCTTGTGTTTTAAGGTGATCTTTACCTAACCCCACACTTTTATGCCTAACCTTAACTGGGAGTTATTTTATGGCAAATCCAGCCTCAAACCTCAGACTTCTGAGTGAAAGTCCACCATGTTGCTTGTACCTCGAACATCCCTAACTCTGCCTCTTAGGCTATGTTCAGACTGCAGGTCTTGATGCTCAATTCGGATTTTTTGGTGTAATCCGTTTTTTGTTTATTTGAAGAGGATACGATGTCTCACAATGTGTGCTTGTGTGGCTTTGTTTATGTGAATGTCCAATCGTAGCCAACATAATTACAACCAAATAATATTAAAAAGAACGCTGAGAAGGAAGAGAGCAGTAGCTGCAGCGTCTGTGCAGAGATGTGTGTGGGTGTGGAGTGGTGGGCCGCTGGCGAGCAGGCCAACACAACCAATGCAGAGCAGGGCTGGCAGGGCTGAGCAGAGAGAGAGCCATCAGTGCTGGAAACTGGCTTTTAAACCTAGCCGACCACGCCCCCGCCAGGTGGCACCGTAATCAAGAACACCTGAGAATAGGGAGAGAAACAAGGGAAGAGGAGGAGGCAGAGCTGGGAGCAAAGTTAAAGGCCCCAGACACAGACGAGATCCAGCCCACTCAGGGGCCGTCACAATAGTGACGTGACTGCTTTTAGAGACACTGACTTCATTCATAACATTCATAATTTTAGAATGACGAGAACCTTTGAATACGTCTGCGAGCGCCTTTCTGTATCACTTTCATGGCAAGACAGTCGACATCTTCCTCTTCTGTGAGCAAGCTGTTGGAGTTTGGCTCTACTTCCAGGCAAAAGGCAATTGATGCTGAGAATACCTGGTTTCTGCCCGCTCCTGTGTCACAGAATTGTGACGTCAGTCTTTCACTGATGCAAAAGTCGGATATATGCCGCATAGCTGTTCAGACTGAGGTCGCATTGCAAAAAATGGGATACATATCTGATTTAGGACCACATATGAAAGTGGCCTGGGTCGGATATAAAAAATCGGAATTGAGCTGTTCAGACATGACAATATCAGATACAGGTCAAATTTGTGCAAAAAAAAGAGATTTGGGTTACTTTGCAGTTACCTGCAGTCTGAACATAGCTATGTCCTTATTTGGATTTTGTTTGGCTGGTTTGGTCCCATGTTTTAATGACATTGGTCAATAATTTGTTTATTTTTTGTGATGACATGAAAAAAATAATTTCTCACTGTAGCTTTAGTGAGTGGAACTCCAATCAGCAGGCAGTGAGTCCAACCTAACTCCCAGGTTATCAATTATAGGCAGTTTGAGCTGCGATCTTAATTATGCAAAAATGTAAGTTTTTAATATAATTAAAACTAGCAAGTCATACAAAAGTTAATACCCCATATCACTCAGTGTCAACATCTCTACAGCTTGATGAAGAGAAGACAACTGTCATTAAAACAGCCATTTTTGAGAGCCAGAGGCATACAAACTAATACTTACATACTCACATCTGAGCAAATCTCCAAGGTGGTCCCTTAATTATGACACCAAAAGTATTCAAATACACCTTGTGGTTGCTGAGATATACTCAATTCATTTTGGGCATAGCTGATGCCTTAAAAAATAGGCTTGGGGTAGATAGGGTTAAGTGCTTCTTGAAGAGTGTTGTGTGTGTAAATATTTTATAAAAAATAACAGATTTTTCTTACCTTCAAAAGCAAGACGGATGATGTGTGACATGCTGGGAGGTCATTTTGTTTTATTTTACCTTTAAAAATCATTTAAATGAGCATATTGTTATCAGCATGTTAATGGTGAGAAAAATGAAAAGAAGAAACCATCTAAGTGTGAATCTTAATTTGAGTAATGGCTTGTTAAATCTCATGTTCAGCATCACTTCATATATTAATTGAGGCCAAACCTGTGACTCAGGTGTTAATTATCACCTGTTTCATATCATACCACATAAAATGTAAAGCTATATGAGGGAGACAAAATTAAAAGCTGATTGTTTCTCTCTCTCTCTCTTGTATCTTGGATCTGAGGTACCTGATATACACATACTTTAAAGGTGTTTTTTTAATAGGGGAGACACATAAACATAAATCAGATGTTGTCACACACTGCACTGAACACTAAATAACAATTTCAATGTTTGCCTGAGTTTGGACAAAGTAATTAACCTGCATTGTGTCTGTTTGGGTTGTGTTTGTGAGAATTAAAGAAAGAAATGTGGGCTAAAGAAAGACAGCAAGAACAAAGACATCTGTTATAGCATAGCAAAGTATACATAGTGTAAAATGTATAGTATAGTATAGTATAGTATAGTATAGTATAGTATAGGCTTCATGTAAGGAGTAGCTCGTCACCTCGTTTAGAACACACATATGTGCTATAAAAGTATACATAAAAACTACTTAATACTTAATATTAATATTTATTCAGGCAGCCATGTGTGCATTTGTAAAACTATTTTCCTGACATAACTCTTTCAGCAAGAAAGCTTACAGTCACTTGAACCATGGTCCTCCCCCACTGACCTGCTGGCCCCCAGCCTTCATGCTCAACAAGGTGGATTAATAAAATGTGAGCAGCTACAAGCTGTTGGACGTGTGCATGACAACAACAAGGTGTCGACTGAAATGAACTCTGTAGTGCTGTATTATTCTGCAGCTCTTACATCTGTGCTTGGACACCCAGGACATGCTGACATTTACTATCATAACAGCAAACAGAGGCGTGTCAGCAGAGATGCTGGTGCTGAAGTGCTTTGGTGCCATCTAGTGGTCACAGTAAGAATGTACAATTCTAAAAAACTTCACAGCCAAAACAACATGTGTCCACTTTTGGATTCATTTTGGTCTGTGGTGCGGAATTCCAGAGACAACAATGACCCTGACAGAAAACTTGCAGCTGCAGTTGCAATCTACTGAATTACAATCAATCTTTAGCTCTAAGCTGTTTTTAGTAGCAACAATCTCAGAAATGAACAAGCACGGGGCATTCTGGGTGATTTGTCTCTTGTTTTTTTCTCTTGTCTTGTCACTCAATTTCAAAGCAGGATGAACAGTGTAGTGAAGAGCAGACTGAACCAGGACACACCATAATGTACAGTTTACACCATTACCTAACAACAATGAGGTGGTTAAACACTGTATTGATGACTGGTCGATTAAATATTTATCATCTATATTTTTATGAGCATTTGTATTTTGTTAAATTCACTTTTTAATTAATATTTGTTTACCATATTATAAAATAGGCTCATTTCATATAGTATCTCTCATGTGTTAATTTCATACGGAGCACCTTGAAGGCCGCTGCCTGACAGCCTGAGAGCAGGGCCTGATTGTCCCGTGTTCCTTAGCAACGGTTGCTAACAACACTTCAGACAGCTGCCGCTGCGGTGTACTGGTGTCCTGCAAAGCTTCGGTGGGTTCCCAAGCGTACAGCTGGTCAGATAAACTTTTATTTATTCTTACACAGCACAACACACACATTTCACACACCTGATATAGTTTAGCTAAGTACGAGCAAGCTAAATATTTGATGTCTTCTGTAACAGCTAGCAAGACATGCTACGTTAGCATTTTGGTTATTTTGATGACCTGTGTATTTAAAATTAGATTTCAATATCTTAAATAGACTAAATAGGAAACGTGACAGAGGACAATGATATTTCCATTAAGACATTCGTTCATGTTTTCTTGTTTAAAGATTTGGCTGCATTTGGTGTAAACATGTCTCGAAGAAGGTCGTCCTCGAGCACAGGTGGCACAGGTGATGTGTGTTTTTTTGTTTTTAAATCTTGTAATTATTATCAGTTGTATTGTTGTTTGGTTGAAATATCTGTAATGTTAAATAACGTTTTTAAACAGAGTTAGAGAAAGCCAAACTTGAGGACCTGCAGAGACGAGTGAGGACCATGGAGAGAGAGAATGAGGCCTACAACCGCAAGACCCAGAGACAAATCTACAAACAAGAGTGAGCGCACTTACCATACTGTAACTCACACACTGTATTTGTGTGTGTGTGTCTGTTGTATATCTGATCACATGTTGACTTGGATGAAGGCAGGAGATTGAGAATCTGCTGAAGGAGCAGGAGGAGCTCCGTGAAAAGCTCAGCGCGTGTAAGAGGCGCAAAGAGATGAAGACTGAGGACATCCAGCGTCTTCAGAAGCTGCTCCAGCATAACCATGCTTTGGATGAAGAGCTAGAGAGAGAGAGGCAAAAACAAAAGGACTTGCAGAGAAAGGTCTGACTGTATATCGTGTATGTATTTCATCATTTCATGTTGATTCATATTTTTTACTTTTGACTTTAATGCGGGCAGATTTCAAACCTGGAGTCCGAGATGATGGAAGCGAGAAGAGGAGCTGTCAGTCTCTGTGTTAGGTCAGAGGTACAGAGCACTCAGAAATCTGTGGAAGGAGAGCTGCACAGAGTGAGTCATCAAACTCATTGCTACAGCATAAACAAACAAAACAAAGCCATTCTGTTGTTTACTTTATGTTCATCTCTGTCCAGGCCACCACTAAACTCAATGAGCAGTTAGCAAAAAACAGCCATCTGAAGGAGAAGCTGCAGAGTCTTCTTAATGAGCGTCACCATTTCCAGCAGCAACACAACAAGCTGAACAAGGTTACAACTCTTATCATATCATCACCATGGGCACATTGTTGATTTCTCCTTCAACACTTTATTAGCAGATATATTTGTATCGCAGGAACTGCAGGAACTCCACAAGAAGAACGCAGAAGTTACCAACCAGATCAGCGCTGCTAACGAAGAAAGGTGAGCTCCTGAGACAGCCAGTTGTGTTAAATGGAAGGAAACCTCTGAGATGTTGCAGCTCATATCTGGAACTGGTATACATAAGGGTGGAGGCTCAGTCCAAGCTGACCGTGCTGAGGGAGACAGCGGAGAAGGAACACGCTCACTTTAACGCTGAGATGAAGGAACTGGAGCGGGTTATTGCACAGCAGAGCAGCCTGAAGAACTTCATGAGCGTCAAGGGCAGCGAGAGGAGCGACCACAAAATGGGAACCAGGCAATGTAAGAGGCAGGCGGCCCGCATGATGTTGTAGCTAATGTGTCTAAAGTTTTAGCAGTGCTAACAGTTCCAATAATTGTATCATTCATTTTTCATCAATGCAAAAAGCCACAGCGGAAAAGGACAAAAGTACAAACAACATGTGTTTCTCAGTAGAATTCATGTAGCAGGCAATAATGTTGCACATACAATACAGTTACACATTTGTGTGTCCTTGTGTCATTGTGAATACAGGCACTAAGACTAAAGAGAATAATGAATGATAAACATAACATTGTGATGCTAATGCTAACCCTGCTGATGAAGATGAGACTGGCGCCTCACTGATGTGAATCTGATGTGTTTTGTGTTTCTCAGTGTCAGAGCTGAAGGAGCAGAGGAGGGGGGACTCACAGGACGTGTCTCTGGACGTTCTGGAGGACATGTTTAGGAAACTTCAGACTGTGACAGGAGAGGACAACCTGGACCTGCTGGTGACCAGGTTCATCCAGGGTGAGTCTCATATTCTGCACACAGTTTATGTCAGGATTATAATCCTCTTGCATTTGTACATGAGTACATTCAGACCCCGTTCAGTCTTGTGTAATCAATCAGAACAGCACAAAAATCCAGTTAAAGCTGGATTAGATAGATCCACCTCACAGAGGTGGATTGAGCTGGGTTTGCTAAAATCTGGCTAAGGTCTGAACACGAATGTGGCTAGCGACATCATACTTCTGGGTTCATGGGGACAGTATCTGGGTCACGCCATGTGTAAAACATCCACTGAACTACCAAAGATTGAACTACCAGATTTGATCCCGCTCTAGCTAGACCAACTTTCTCCAGTCAGAAGGGGGTCTCATTAAATGGAAACACACTGTATCTCCCTGCTGTATTATGTATTGTATTGTTTCCCCCTGTAGGTGAGGAGGAGAACTTTGCTCTCTTCAATTTGGTGAACGAGCAAAACAAAGAGATTGATGTATTAAAGAATGAAATTAGCCAGGTGAGTTTGATTTGAAGGTCTCACACATTACAATGAACCTGTTGATGAAGATTCTCAGTCATCCGGGTCATTTTTATTCAGTTGGTTAAAGCAAAGCTACTGGACCTGTAGAAATTCTACAAGTCCAGTTGCCTTGCTGCAACCTTCTGAATTACATTGAAGACAGTGGTTTGCTGGGTCATTTATTTATGTATTTGTGCTGTGAATGAGTTTAGATCCAAACAAACATGGAGCAGGCTGAAGCCAAAGGTCGGCAGCAGGAGCAGGATTATGACTCTCGGCTAAGAGACGTCCAGGAGAGATTAAAGGAGGCCGAGTCTCAGGCAGAGGATTATGAAGACCAAGCCACCATCATCAGCAAAGTCCTGGAACAGATTAAAACAGGTTTTTTTCACAACCTTGTGACTTCCAGCTGTTAAATCGAGTCATCAGTTAGAACATTGATACTCGAATACTTGATATTCCTCCCTCTCACAGGAGTAAACAGCACCTTCTCCAGCCTAGAGTGTGACCGCTCACTGATTGATGACATGGTGGGCTCCTCCACAAGCGTCACCGACAACAACATCATGTCCTACCTGGGTTTAGTGGAACAGAAGACAGATGAGCTGCTCACCATCCAAGCGTTCCTCAGATCTAAAGTCTGCTACCGCTGCTTGTGTTTTCTCACTAATATTTGTACATGTTTTCATTTCTGAACCTGAAATACAGTTTGTTTCTATAATATTTATCATTCTTACAGGATGCAGAAAAGGACTCTGATCCAGACGAATTCACTTTGGTTCAAGATCCAGAAGGTGCTGCTGTCAACAGGTCAGACTTTAGATCACTTCATTCTGACAGCTTCATGTTTGTCAGTAAATGATGTAAAAGTTGATGGCTGTGTCTGTGTTGACTCATCAGTGAGTGTGATGCAGAGGAGTCTTCCGATGAGGAATATTGAAGGGGGTGAGTTCAAACAAAGTTCCTCTCCGAAGTTAGTGTGAGATCATGTTCATCATTTGTTTGTGTTTATCTGGAAGTAATTTGTATGTTTTTTTGGTTCCTCCCAACAGACAGCAACAAAAGCCAGTCTGCAGAACAAGGGAAGTCAGAGGACACGTCCACCTGAGGAAGGCCTGGATGGATGTTTCTTATCCATGTCAACATAAGTTTGAGTTCAAATAAACAAAGTAGCCTATGCATGTAACAGAGTTCGAGTATTAAGTACATTAGATCCCAAAAATCTGAGGTGCACTCTAAACTACACTCTAAAATTCCGATGTATCAGAAACTCACTTACATAGAAGGATCTGAAAAGTTTTGAATGCTGTGATTTTGTCACATTTCTTCAATTGTTCTCATGCTGCTCACAAGCCACCAGTACATCCGTGGAACCTCCGGAAACCTCTGGTGACGAGCCATCGAACTCCTGGATAGGAAGACACAGCAGTTCCACCACTGTCAAATACTTGCTAAACATAAGATCCTAATTGAAAACATGATTACAGTGGTATGCAAAAGTTTGGGCACCCCTATCATTTCATGATAATTTGCTCTACCTTCCTAAGAGAAGATCACAGCGACGAGGTTTGTTTCCTCCAGAGATGCAGACATCTGAGTGTTTTCCAGATTGACATCCTTAGAGTAGAGATTTATTATAATAAAATTGAATGTAAAAAATGTAATGTGCAAAAGTGTTGGCACCCTTTTTATCACATTCATTTCAAGACCTGTAGGGGTTTATAAAGCAGGTTGAAGCACAAAACTGCTTTGATTAGCTTGTTAGATCTTCAGTTACAAAGACAGCTGGAATCAATCATGAAAAAGCTGTTTAACATAGGTAACTGCTGCTGTACTTGTCCTAGGTTCTTTCTTAGAGAGTAGACACATGGGGGCCTCTAAACAGCTCTCCGCTGACCTAAAACAAAGATAATTCATTATCATGAATTAGGAGAAGGGTACCAGAAATGATGTGAAAGGTCTGGACTGTCTGTCTCCACTCCCAGAAATGTAGTGCAGGAATGGAAGAGCACAGGAGTAGCCACTGTAAAGGATAATATGTGGTAGGCACAAATAAAGATAAGACTGAACTCCATGAGAAGAACTTATTGCCTACATTTTGGTGGAGCCTGAACCCCCTTAAGAGCAACAGAGGCAAGAAAAATTCCCTTTTAACAGGAAGAAACCTTGAACAGGACCCGGCTCATAAGGAAGAACCTTCCTGCTGACAGTCGGCCGGGTGGAGGAGAAGAAGAGGGAGACAGGACAGAGAGGATGAAGGAGAGAGAGAGAGAGAGAGAGAGGAGCAAACATGCACAGACATCATACATTACCCAGATAGCAAACCTTTTGGCTGTGGCTTGGCATACATCTGGCATTTTTTGGTTGTGTTTTGGCACAGCATAAAGGCTTTGGCCAAACTTTGGCATGGTTATGGATTACCATAAAAGACACGAGTTATGGCATATGTCTGGTTTGCCAAAACCCTGGCATTTGGCTTCATTGTGGTGTGGTTATGGCTTACCTTAATACATCAAAAGGCGCCAACGGTATTCCATCATATGGCTGAGTTATGGCATATGTCAAGTCAACCCAAAGATTGTGTAAAGAGCGGGACAGCATCGTGACGTATTCGGGTTGCATTTTGGCATCTTTCTGGCAAGCCAAAAGACTGACCGATGCTACTAGCGTATCTCTTCATGATACCGTAACGAGAGGGGCATGGAGCAGAATTTCAACGGCAGGAATTTCCGGATTCGTTCGACCCCGTTGCCAGCAACGTTGAACGTTGGAAAAGATAGACCCAGTTTGAGTAAGTTGAGTAAGTTTTGTACATTTATTTTGAAGTGTAAACTATTTGTTGCTAATATCCGTGTTGATCGATAAAATGATTTATTATATATATACGTGTACACAATATAGTAGACAGCAGGGTGGTAGTTGGGGTGAGAGAGGAGGATGCAGAGGATAGTGGTGATGATTGACTGTGGCAACCCCTAAGGGAACAGCTGAACAGAGATGAAGAAGGATGATTCAATCCTATTCAATACTGTCTTTACATATTATTTACATAATATGTGTATTTCAATATGTATGCAATTACAGATAATAATAATTGTTATTATTTTCACAGCCAACAAGAGGGAAGAGAAGAGGAAAGTGAGGTTCCAGGCCCATCTGGGCTCAACGCTGAGGCATCACCTCTCCTTGTTGTTATTTTTATTTTCTTTACCTAATATTTGGTTGGACTTTCATTAATGTACATTAGTTATTAGTTATTATAATAAAAACTACTCTATTTGGAGACAAAATCATACATTTTGATGTTTTTTTCTATTGATTTTACACTGTGCATAATGGTAGAAGTTGATGAAGTGCAAGGTAAATTCATACCCAAAAGCTCCAGTAGATGGCAATAGACTAGTGAAATGGATATAAATTGTATTTTCCAGCCAGTTTCCACTGGAAATGAGTAAGCTAGCTATAGCTATAGTAACCTATTTGGCAATGTGGTGCCAAATTGTGCCAAACTGAGTGTCCGCCTGGTGATATCCTTACTAAAACCTTTGTGAAGGCTTTGCTCTTTGTTCAAATTCTATCAAATTTGGTATATTTGTAGCCAAGGAATAGCTGAATGTGATCAATGGCATCTGTGTACATAGAATCATTGTTAGCATAATGTTTTCCTCTGTCAAATAAGAAAAAAACTCAGGCGAGGATAAAATTGTTACATTTCTCCTGTAGTTTTTTCTAATTTACTCAGGCATACTAATAGACACAATATTTTAAACACTGGAAATGCATTCTCTGAGGTCCCTAGATGTCCCTAGACACCAAGAACATGCATATGCACATTATTATTGTGGTGCATTTCCTCATTTTCTTCGGGAATGTCTTTTTAGGTGATTTTTTCTTTTAATATGGCCAGGGTTTAAAGGGTTAATTGGCTTCAGTGCAAACACAAGCCCAATACTTTAGATAAAAGTTCCAAACCATCAAAGTTGACCACAAAGAGATATATATATGTACAAACACATATATTCTCTATATATAAAGTCTCTGTTGTGTAAAATATTCAGTCCTGAGGGTTGAAAAGGCAACATAATTCTCAGTTCAGTGCGGTCTTCTTCTCCTCCCTTTATTCTCCCGCCGTTTGAAACCTTATGTGGATGTTCCTTCAGTGAGAGCAGCCCTTTAAACTGCTGTGCTTCTGGTCCCGATGTGTGGCCGTGCAAATTCCACAAAGTCATCAATAAGGACGGGCCACGCTCCTGTTAAAGAAACAGACTCTTGTATTATTGGTTCACAATATTATCATGGATAATAAATGATCGCAGTAAAAGCTCTTTTGACGTAAGCCACCCACACACCTTCCTCATCATAATTTGACATGTCATCTGTGATCATTGTGCTGAAGTCTAGTAAGAGATTCCAGGTGTCCTTAGGAATCGATCTTTTGTGGTGCTCCTGAAAGAGACATAAAGCAAAGCTTATAAATCATAAGGATTAGTCCCATGATTACATCACCTCAAGTTTGTTTAACTCACAACTAAAAACTTGTTCCACAACTCCAAGAACTTGAATCTTCCAGCCAATACTAAATTCCAATATGCAATTGCCATCTCTAAATCTGTAATTAAAAAAAACACACACACACAAATGAATAAAGAAATAAATGGAATTAAGAAAAGAATAGATAGCTGTGAATGAGCAATAAGCAATAACATGAGTACTGAAAGATTCTTACCCAAACCTTTCTGGCCAGGATTTTTGGCAAAATTAAATGTAAACTGGTAAAAGTCCTTAAATTTTCCTTGGTCCTTTAACTCCTGCTCCATCTTTGGCAGCTGAGCTTTTAACTTCTCTATGCTGTCACACCTGTGGAAGCATTACATCACACAATTTTGTACATACACAGTACCACTGACTTATGTGACATCTTCCAAAAACATCCTGTAACTTCTACTAGGGAACTTTTAGCAGCAAACTTATAATACACATGATTTCATATTGTTAACAAGATAGAATAGATCTATATGTATAGGTAAACAAATGTATATAAAGATAGAAGCTAGCGTTACGGTACATAAGCAATGCTTTTTTTTTTAAACCATGTTACTCTTGAGTGTGTGTTGTGAATGTTGTGAATGTTGTGCTGCTTGTAAAGAAACAAGCCGAATTTGTGGCTGAGGTGGCAAAATGTCACTGAGTTTACAGAGATGCACCAGAAAAAGGATTTGTTAAGAGTCATCTGACCTTGGGGTGAGTGCTGACTGCACCTTTTTTTCCACTAGTTCTCTACACACCCAGTTCACCATTCTGTGTGACAGGTATGGTATTGGAACAGTGGGATATTTTGTTACACTTCTGAGCCAGCAGTGGAGGCAGTCACAGTAAAGAATGGCTGTGACAAAAAAACCTACACAAGCCAACTGACACACCAGCACACCCCTGATTACATGATCCAAGAATGCCTGTAAAAGCACACTCATACTTGTTTTGTTTGTGAAAGAGTGAAGATAGGCATACACAGCATGAGCAGGTGGCCTTCATAGCAGCATTAAAGTGCAAAATCTGTGAAAGAGGTTATTTACCTCAAGCCCACTGTAAACAGATCTTAGTGGGTTTTTTTGTCCAGGCACTTAAGTAACCAACAAGCCTGCATTAATGCCATTATTAATATAACTGAAAGTATTGTAATCCATCTCACTCGCTCTTTATACATATTTACATCAACTTCCAACAATTTGAATTATGGTTGTCCTCTTAATTGTGAGTATATAACGTTTGAATGGTTGAATTTGGTGAAGAATGGAAGAACAGTTTGTTTCCCCCCTTCATCGTTACCCCTGTTCTGCCATGCCATCCATGAACCCCCGTTTTTGATAACTCGCATTGGGTTGCTGCCCTGAACTTCCAGGCTATAAGGAGGACACTTATACTGGTCGGGTCCAAACCCAGGTCATCACAGAACTGCTGGATCCCATCGATGCCTATCTTGTTGTCATCATGAGGATCTGCATATAAGAGCACAAAGAGTCATTTGATTGACAAGTGATTCAGGGACAACTTTTACATTTGTAAAATGTAACTTGTACATTTAAAAGTGTATTACAAAATGAACATTTGCACACAGTATTGTAGTGATGCATTTCCTACCTCTGTATCTGTTGTAGAGCTGTTCAAGCCTCTTCTTGTCTAAAGCTCCCTTTAAATTTGAAACGTAGAGCTCTGGGTTTTGGAAAAACTTATCTGTGGCAACATCTAGTTTCCAGTCATTCTGTGACAGGCAAGTCACCGCAATCTTCTCATTGGATTGTGTGAAAATCATAAACTGACGAACTTTATCCTTCTGTGAGGACTTCAGCTTGACAGTGCAGTTGGCATAATGTAAACAGGAATGGTTTAACTTATAACAGCTTATTGAGACTGGTATGAGAGTGCAAAAGATGTAATGGTGCAAGACAGTTGGCATAATGTACAGTCCATGATTGGTTTAAGTTATAGCAGCTTATATGAGACTGGATGACATGACTAAGGTGCAAGCGAATACACAGGGTAAAGTGGCTGGTGCAAAGAGTTCCTTTTTGTTAAAGTGGCTGGTACAAAGAGTTCCTATGTTGGTGGGGGGTCAGGGAAGGGGGAGAAAGTGGGGCACAGCAGGGAGAGAGTTCAGCTTCCTGACAGCCTGGTGGATGAAGCTGTCCCTCAGTCTGCTGGTCCTGGCCCAGAGGCTGCGCAGTCTCTTTCCTGATGGCAGCAGACTGAAGAAGCGGTGTGAAGGGTGGGTGGGGTCTCCTGTGATACGGAGGGCCTTTCGGGTGAGACGGCTGTCGTAGAGGTCTTGGAGGGAGGGGAGAGGGACGCCGGTGATCCTCTCAGCTGCTCTCACTATGCGATGAAGCGTCTTCCTGCAGGTGGCGGTGAAGGCTCCGTACCACACAGTGATGCAGCTGGACAGGATGCTCTGAACAGCCCCTCTGTAGAAGGTGCACAGGATGGAGGGAGGGGCTCTGGCTCTTTTGAGCTTGCGGAGGAAGTAGAGGCGCTGCTGTGCCTTCTTGGTCAGGGATGCAGTGTTGTTAGTCCAGGAGAGGTCCTCAGTGATGTGCACACCCAGGAACTTGGTGCTGCTCACCTGCTCCACAGCAGCACCGTCGATGGTCAGAGGGGTGTGCCGACTGTGTTCTCTCCTGTAGTCCACAACCATCTCCTTTGTCTTCTCCACATTCAGGGAGAGGTTGTGGTCTCTGCACCACTCGGCCAGAAGGTGCACCTCATTCCTGTAGTTTGTTTCATCTCCACCGGAGATGAGACCCACCACAGTTGTGTCGTCCGCAAACTTCACAAAGATGTTGTTGTTGTGTGTTGGCGTGCAGTCATGGGTCAGCAGAGTGAAGAGGAGGGGGCTCAGCACACATCCTTGGGGAGCCCCGGTGTTCATTGTGATGGTGCTGGATGTGTTTCTGCCGACCCGCACTGTCTGAGGTCTCCCGGTGAGGAAGTCCAGCAGCCAGTTGCACAGCAAGGAGTTCAGCCCCAGCTGGTCCAGTTTGTTGATGAGCTGCTGTGGGATGATGGTGTTGAATGCTGAGCTGAAGTCTATGAACAGCATTCGAACATATGAGTCTTTATTTTCCAGGTGGGTGAGGGCTGTGTGGAGTGCTGTGGAAACAGCATCATTGGTTGACTGGTTGGGCCGATATGCAAACTGGAATGGGTCCAGAGAGGGAGGGAGGGCCGTCTTGATGTGTTTCATGACTAACCGTTCAAAGCACTTCATGATGATGGGTGTGAGTGCTACTGGACGGTAGTCATTGAAGCAGGCGGGGGTGGACTTCTTTGGCACAGGGATGATCGTGGTGGCTTTGAAGCAGGTGGGGACAACAGCCTGGCTCAGTGAGATGTTGAAGATGTCTGTAAACACCTCAGCGAGCTCCTCAGCACAGTCTCTGAGCACACGGCCAGGTATGTTGTCAGGACCAGGAGCTTTGCGTGCGTTGATCTGGCTGAGAGATGTCCTCACGCTGGCTCGGGACAGGGAAAATACCTGGTCAGTGGGAGAGGGTGTGATCTTTTGTGCAGGGGTGCTGTTGAGTGCTTCAAAGCGTCCAAAGAAGTCATTCAGCTGGTTCAGCAGAGAGCTGTTGCTGTCACAGGTCCGTGGAGGGGGCTTGTAGTCCGTGATGGTCTGTATCCCCCGCCACAGGCTCCGGGTGTCTCTGCTGTCGCTGAAGTGGTGGGCAACCCTCCTGGAGTACTGCCTCTTCGCCTTCCTGATGCCACGGGACAGGTCAGCTCTGGCTAACCTTAGGCTGGTCTCGTTGCCTCTTCTGAAGGCAGCGTTCCTGGCCCTCAGCAGCCTGTAGACCTCCCCTGTCAGCCATGGTTTCTGACTGGCTCGAATGCTGACTGTCCTGGTTTCAGTTACATCATCAATACATTTGGTGATGTATGCAGTGACAGTCTCTGAGTACTCCTGGAGGTCAGTGCAGTTGTTGTGGGTTGCAGCCTGCTTAAACACATCCCAGTCTGTTGTGCTGAAACAGTCCTGTAAAGCTCCTGTGGCTCCCTCCGGCCACACTCTCACTTCTTTTCGGACTGGTTTGGCAACTTTTACCCTGAGGGTTTGTCCTGAATACTTTTTTTTCTAACCCGTTTCTGCTTCAAAGCACTGATGGTCATGTTTTGAGAGAGATTGTGGCGGTTCTTAGGAGCCTTACGAAACATGTTGTCTGCTGTATTTTTAGCCAGATGCAGGAAGTCAGTCCGAGCTGGGGGTGGAGGCATTAGTGACGTCATATTAAACTGTTCATCCTTCAGACTTGCTTTCTTTCACAGCAATAAACACAAATATCTCTTGGCTGAAATAACACAAATATTTTTTTATACTATACAGATTAAATACTATATTCTCTCTCCCGTCCTGTCCTCAGCTTCTTCCTTTGCCGTCTTCTCTTGAAGCCTGGAGAGTGTGTGCTTCATCCTTCAGTGTGAACATGCCGCTCCGCTCCCATGTTAAAATGGCCGACTTCACAGCACAAAAGAACATGTTTACAGCCTCCCATCTCCTCTCTGTTTACAAAGATCAGCTAGTAAAGATGAACACAGCATGCTACAGGTTCCTCTTTGTGCTGCTGTCGCTCTTTGTGCTGCTGCCGCTCTTTGTGCTGCTCCCTGAGCTGGAACGTCTGGAGGTGGTGAGAGGAGAGGAGGTCACAGGCAGATTCAAGTCCAGTCCCACCATCTTCACTGTGGGGGGCTGTGGAGCAGAGGCTCCACGGCTGCTGGCTGAGGATGCAGGAGGTCTACAATACAGGCAGAGCACAATAAATACACAGAGGAAGAGTGGTGTACTAAAATATCCACCTCACTCCTTATACTCTGTTTATAGTCGTATTCATCTTGTGCATTTTTATCACCAACACCTTGCTGCTGTGGAGCTGACTGACTGTTAAAGGTGAACTGTTATCAGTGTAGTATTCTAGTGTGACCCATTTCAGGGTAAGTCTGACCTGGAAGTGGTCGAGCTGCGGGCAGAGTTTGTCCTGTAGCTCCGCTGGGAGGAAGGAGTTGAAGGAAGAGGTGGAAGAGACAGATTGTCCTGTGAGGGGTAATAGAGAGGAGCATTAAAGGTTAAGCTGCTGTGGCTGCATTAGTCCTGCTGTTTGAGCTGCAGGTCATGCAGGACAGCACGCCGTCTGCCTTGTTGTACAGCAGATCCCTCATACGCTCCACCTCTAGCTTCATAAACTTGTGCTCCACCATGCTGTCCTGATAGGTAACCCATGAGTTTAAAATCACAGTGCATACAGCCTTTCTGTCAGGTCGATTCTCAGCTTTGAGGAAAAACTACTTCAGTTTGTTTGCATTCATTTAAGTTGCTATAGGATGTATTGACCTTCCACAGTGACACATGATGGTGATCACAGGTACCTGTTTCCTCTGTCGGACGTTCTTCAGGTTCAAGTCCAGTCCCACCATCTTCACTGTGGGGGGCTGTGGAGCAGAGGCTCCATGGCTGCTGGCTGAGGATGCAGGAGGTCTACAATACAGGCAGAGCACAATAAATATACAGAGGAAGAGTGGTGTACTAAAATATCCACCTCACTCGTTATACTCTGTTTATAGTCGTATTCATCTTGTGCATTTTTATCACCAACACCTTGCAGCTGTGGAGCTGACTGACTGTTAAAGGTGAACTGTTATCAGTGTAGTATTCTAGTGTGACCCATTTCAGGGTAAGTCTGACCTGGAAGTGGTCGAGCTGCGGGCAGAGTTTGTCCTGAAGCTCCGCTGGGAGGAAGGAGTTGAAGGAGGAGGTGGAAGAGACAGATTGTCCTGTGAGGGGTAATAGAGAGGAGCATTAAAGGGTAAGCTGCTGTGGCTGCATTAGTCCTGCTGTTTGAGCTGTTTGAGCCGTTCTGCACCTGCAGGAAGTATTTCTCCAGCGCCGGTCTGACGTCTGGGTTTTTCTCCATGGCCTCATTCAGCATCTTGTCAATAACCTTGTTAAATTCCTTCATCTCTGTCACTTTAATGTCCTTCTCTTCCAAAGTCTCACTCTTGGTTTTTTTGGCTGAGCGGATCTGTTTGGTCAGCTTGGAGCACTGGAAAACAGCAGGACATTACAGAATTAAACATGACTGAGGCAATAGCCAGGGTTCTGTATACACACACACACACACACACAACACCCCCTGTGTTTACTGCCGCGTCATGAAATGACTTTAGAATAAGCGGTTGATTTTAAACCTGTTTTGTGGCTCTGTCGATTTTCTCCTTCTGAACAGTGATGTCTTTGTTCAGTTTCTCCAGGAGTGTCTGATTTATTCTCATCTTTTCTCCCTCCTCTTGCTCCTCTTGTTGCAGGTTCTGCAGAGTCTTGTTCCTTTCCTGGAAACAGACACACACCCATGAATACACTAAAGCTGAACATGCACATACACAGAGATTCATACAAGATCAATGTCAGGCAGATAGTTTAAACAAGTTTATTTTTGGCTTTCACAGGGGCGCTACATAATACACCCTCTGTATTTCCTGTAGTCTGTAGTATTGTGCAGTGATGGCTGCACAAAAGAGATGCACCTTTAGGCCACATGGTCTGTGGGCGACTTCTACAAAGAAGGGAGCTGTGTGCTCCATGGGTGCTGGACTAAGTGTGTAAATGATTGATTCTCTAACTTGGCCCAAAGCATATCCATCACTGTGTTGCAGTGATAATAACTGACTTCCTGGTTACAAACATAATATCGTATCTGATGATTTTGAATGAATTACTATTCACATGACTAAAGTTCTTTTACCTGTCTGTAACAAAATTGTAATTTAACTATTACTGCCTGCTGAATGTTGACCATTATGCTAATGATATATGAGCTAACAAAGTATTTGCATGGTTAAGATCCAGTTAATCCAGAATCAGTCTGAATGTAACCTGAGCCGTCGAAGACTAATTGCTTCGTTCTCAGTGATCTTCTCTACACTGGCTATAAATAACAATAACCTGCATGTCCTGTTGGAGCTCCTGGATCTGTCGTTTGTTATCCTTCAGCTTCACTTCAGCAGCTCTCAGCTGCTCCTCCAGCTTCAACTTCTCCTGATAGTCCGGACCTAAAACGAAAACAAATTACATTGTGGCCAATGACAGCTGCCGCCATCATTTAACAATCAATCAATCAACAAGTATACAGTTGAAGAGGGCTGTCGCTGGTTTACATACTGGATTCTTCAGCTTTGTTGAAAGATTTGCGGTATACAGAGTTAGAGTTGCTGAACAGCTGGTTGGTGTTCTCCAGAGCGCTGTTTTCCTGCTCCAGCTTGTGGATTTTAGCATCCAGCTCATCACCCTTCTGCTTAAGTTCCCCTTTCTCTTGTGCAACCTGGTGAAAAGCACACACAGGTGATGCAAAGGTCTGGAACCATGGTGTGTGCTTCAGTAGACTATGTGTGAAGAGCTCCGACCTTAGTGATGTAGTAAGCCTGTGAGTGCTCCCCCTCCGCCTCAGGACCTGCCTTGGTCAGGGTCACAACCTCAAAACGTTTCTTCAAAGTTTCAATCTTGGACAGTTTCTCATTGAGTTCAGCACTGAGATACAATGATTGACATTAAGTGATGTGACAAACCTTTGAGAACTGAGTGATTTGTTTTTTTTTTTACCTGAGTCTCTGCCTCTCCTGTTCACCGAGCTTCAGCTGCTGGCTGAGCATTTCTTTGTACACCTTGATCTCATCCTCCCTCTCTTTCATAGCTTTCTGCAGGTTCAGCTTCCTCTTCTCCAAAGACAGCACGCGGTCTGCCTTGTTGTACAGCAGATCCCTCATACGCTCCACCTCTAGCTTCATGAACTTGTGCTCCACCATGCTGTCCTGATAGGGAACCCATGAGTTTAAAATCACAGTGCATACAGCCTTTCTGTCAGGTCGATTCTCAGCTTTGAGGAAAAACTACTTCAGTTTGTTTGCATTCATTTAAGTTGCTATAGGATGTATTGACCTTCCACAGTGACACATGATGGTGATCACAGGTACCTGTTTCCTCTGTCGGACTTTCTTCAGGTCCTTCTCACTGGTACTACAGAACAAGTTGAGCTCCTCCACTTTGTCGGTCAAATCTTTCTTCTGAGCTGCAGACTTCTCCATCTCCTTCTTCTGGCAGCGAATATGAGTCTGCCAGACACCAAGATTTATCTCAGTATATGTCAGAGGTTTATAGAAAAGAAAAGCCAAGTATATTATCAGACTGACCTCAGACTCTTTGAGCATGTCAGTGAGCATCTTAGCTGTGGTTTTTTTCTCCTCTAGGTGTTTGGTCAGCTCAGCAATCTTCACATCCAGCATTTGTTTTTCATCTGATGGAATGTCATCTCCTCGCAGGCGTTCCAGTTTTTTATTCAGTGCATTGTTCCGACTGTCCTGCACAATGAAGGGGACAAACAAATACTGTCAGCATTTGTGTTGCAGAGTGGAGCACAAGACATAGGAAGGCTGGGTAGTGTTTTGCTAAACGTGCCACTTTTCTCAAGATGGTCTGCTGCCTTGTAACTTCCTCCTCCTGTTTTTTGAGCTGGTTATGCAGGCGCACAATGGTGGATTTACTCCTTGAAACTTGCGCAGCAGAATCCTCCTTTTTCATCCTGACAGCCTGCAGGTGCTCTTTATGGTGAGACAGCTCTGAGTTGTAGTCACGCAGCTGGATGTCCAACTCCTGGAGTGAAACACAGGCATGGAGTTACAGAGAGGAAATAAGTTTCTGCCACCGTGTGACCAAATGTAGCAAACCATAAAAAAACAGATGATCAAAGAGAGGGGCTGCAAAAATACCCAGTGATAAAGAACTGAAAGGGTCCGACAGGCCATCAATGCTCACCTTACTGGCCTGCTCCTCATCTCTGAGGAACTGCTCCATCTGTGCTGCTCTCTCCTCCTCACTGAGGGCAGTCTGAGTCACAACCTTCAGTTTCTCCTCCAGCGCAGCATTGTGGATCTTGGCTTCCTTCAGTCTAAAATACACAGAAACATAAAACAGACATTGTGTAGTACATTACCACAGCTCCAGTCAATACACACACAGAGCCCTGCTGTGATACACTGACTTGTCATTGTAGTCCTGGATGTCCTTCTTCATCGTGGATATGTGGGACGTCAGCATCTTCACATCAGAGGTTTTTCTCTCTAGGTTGCCTTTGCAGCTTTTCAGCTGCGGGACACACAAGAGTCAGTTCACTCGCACTTATAATAATATCAATATGAAGGCAGTTTATTATTAGTCCACATTCAGCACCTCATCCTGCAGCCTGCCAAAGTCACTCTCCTGCCCCTTCAGCTCCTGCCGCAGTTTTACTGCCTGTTTGTTGGCCACCGCTGACTTCCTCTCGGTTTCTTTCCTGTTGTTCCTCTGGATCTCCATCAGGTGCTTCTTCTCTGCAATGGCGGCCTTCTTTTCCCTCAGCTTCTGGTTGGCTTGGGCAAGTTGCTGCAATAATAATTTAAAAGAAAACACTCTCCTGTGTGAATTCACTCTAGAATGAATGACCAGTAGATGTTTAATGTCCCATGCTTTACCAGTGCACACTGCTGCATCTCAGCATCCTGTTGCTTCATGTACTTGATAGTGTTTTCCCACAGGTGGGTAAGCTGCTGTGTCTCCAGGTGAGCCTGCTGCAGATTCTCTGTCACCTTATCCAATGCAAGCTGGTACGACAGCAGAGGGATTTTAATGGGAAACCACAACTGCCATACTAACATTTGTTTACACATACTGTTAGTAATAACACCATGGATGTGCTGTGTTTTTACACATTACCTGGGCTAATTTTGTCTCAGTCTTCTCTTTATCGAGTGCTTTGAGCTTTTCATTGGCCTCCACAGACTTCTTCTCTATCACCAGAATGAGCGACTGCACCAGGGGAGGTTAGACAGCTGTTAGTTGATGATAACTCAAAGCTGTAAGTGCTGCAGAAGAGAGATGTTTTCATCTCTTTACCTTGATCCTCTGCTCATCTTGCTGAGCGTATTTGTTGATGGCCATCGTGTCCTCATATTTGCCTGCTGACTCCTCCAAAAAGCAATCCATTGTCTGCTGGTCCCAGTTCATCTGCTGCCTGAACTCCTCCAGCTTCTGTTTGGCCTTGAAAATGTTGTTCTGGGGATACAGATACATGTTATTGTGGCATCACAATCCATAGCTACTTCTCTTTTCTATTTTTTTATTCATGAAAGGCTCTGACCTCCAGCGTGTTTTTCCTCTCTCCTAAGGAGCTGAGCTCATTCTCCATCTTAGCTGTGTCCTGAGTCAGGCGGCTGGTTTCTCTCTCCGCGAGGGCTGTCAGGTGTTTCTCTAACTCTATCTCTCTCTCCTTTGCCTCACACAAAGCCTAGACAATACAAATAATACACACTGCATAACCCACCACAAAACAAACATATCACAACTCATAGATACAATACTGACCTCAGTGTTTTCCAGCTCTTCTTTAATATTCTTTAGGTAATTGGCCATGTTCTTCTTTTGTTCCTTGTTTTTCTCCAGTTTGTCTTCCAGTTGTGTCCGCTCTCTCTCTTTTCTACAAATCTGTTGACATCATCATGACACAGCACACAGTGAATCAAAATTCAGATACCGAAAACTGATGTGCAATAACATTAAGAAAACGCAATCTAAAGTGTAAAGGGAGGACGTTTTGTCCATACATACATATCTGTCACTTAACAAGAAAAAAAGATTCAAATGTCACATTTTATTTGGAAATTTCAGCTGTGCCCGGAATTTACAGGTGCTCTCAAATATTTAAAATAATGAATTGAACAGTGACCCTGGTGTCACTGCAGGAGGACCGTGTGCACAACCTGCGCTCAGTCAAAACAAACCTCATTACAACATTATTCTTCAGTGAGTAATTTTAAACGACCCACACGATGACACCCAAAAACAAACAGAGAAAAGGAAGCTAAACATGTGCCATTAAACATGTTAATAATAAGTTTCCTCACCTCCTCCAGTAAGGCTTTGTTTTCAGCGTTGAGCTCAGGGACAGCATAACGGCTATCCCACCCCACTTCAGCCAAAACTGGGTCGAGAACTCCAGACATAATTTCCATTTTAACACCGTGCCTGACAAATGCTATGGAAAGCAACAACGCAGTAATTCTCAGCAATATGTCTTGACTCCGGCTTTATACAGCGTCTGTGTGTCGGTTGCTATGGTTCAGGTCTGTTGTCAGTTGCCCCTAGCAACCACACGTTCCGCATGTCGCCACAAGGAGGCAGCGCGAGACCAGAAGTAATGCTTCCGGTCAGCTTGTAAAATACATTTAATGTATACTTCATCTCCAAAATCTTCTACATATTTATCCGTGTCAATCTTTTGCCTGGTGCACGTTTGTTCATATTGTTTTCTAAGTAGTTGTGTATTAATATTTAAATTGCACTTCATATTGGTAGTAATCATGACGGTAAACATATTAATATTATGATGTATAGTATTTAGATAATATTATAATACAATAGTATTTATATCTGCAAAGAAGAAGACTACCGGTATAAACCATATATGGTTTCCACGGCAACGGACGTCACGTGTGTCGGGGTGAAAATCCCCCTGTTTCCTTCTGCTCACCCCCTGAATTAGTTTGTAAGGAAGGAGCGGATAAATTCTGGTCTCAAAATTATAATTTATTAAACAATGAGGCAAATTCTGAGTCGCAGAGCTCTGGGTTGTTGAGATACAAAGAACAAGGCAAGAACAACCATGAACAACAAAGAACAACTCATCAACAACCACTGGACATGGAATTCACACATAAATATACCCATGGGCGTTCCCGCCTGCCGGCCAACAGGGACATCTACTATCCCCCTGCAGACCCTGGGTCATACAGCGAATAGAGTATATATACATTCAGTATCCTCGAATTACTTTGATTTTCTATCAAATTTCCTAACACATAAACACTTATGAAATTCACATTATTAAGTGATAAACACATATAAACATGAATACTTTAAAAATAAATTCTTTCACCCTACACGTGTCGCCTCATCAAGCTGTCATTCATTTGGCAGCTACTTGCCAACTATTTGCTAGGCTATATGCTACATGCTAACGTTAACTGTCACATCAAGACAGCAGATTGACGTCACCGTCAGCTAAATGACGACTATGGCTACAACTATGGCACCTTAAGGTGCCATTGAGCTGGGCTCTGGGCGACATACGCGGTTGCCTGGGGCGCCACCTCCTACAAATGTAGCTGCCAGTTTGATCTCCGTCACACCGGGGTTAAGTTCCTGCAAACTTTTAGCCACATTTCCACCTCCACAGACAAAACAACAACTAACAAACAACTTCTTCTCCTTCATCGTCGGGTTTCAACAACTGTAGCTTGAGTTCTTTAACGATTTAAATGCGAAATTATTCAAACTCAATCACAAAGATTTATAACCTTTAATACAATTTTATTTTTTACTTTAACGGGAAGAAAAACGATGTCAAAACACTAATATACCAGAGTATATGCCCTGTTTTTATCATTAAACAGTTACTTATATTTTCTTATACATTTTGCACCCGCACTGTTGGTAGTTTCCGCATTGGGGTAGTTTCAGAGCAGTAGAGTAACACAAAAAGCATAACTGACACAAATAATGGCTGGATATACTTTTGTGGGGTTTATTTTGATATATCTCTTTCCCATAGAGGTAAACGGCAGCACGCAGTTTGTTTGGAACTATTGAGGCTTACATGAACCACGTGATCACTGTAGCGGTGACATCAAAGCTTGACGCAACTCTCTCTCTGCTTACTTCCGGCGCTGGTGGAGACCGGCTGCTGCTTGCAACGGCTCCTGCTTACTGTCTCTTTTTTTCCTACTTTTTGCTATTCTCCACTTTTATTCTCGCTGTTTTTCTGCTTCTTCAACAACTTCCAGAGCAACAATGCATGAAGCGGCTCGTGTTGTTTACAGTAGGGAACAGCTGATTGCGCTGAGTAGCGCTGTAGTGTTCCCCAGGGACAGACACCAAATACCCCCGGAACTGGTTCGGAAGTCCCACCGTGGTTGCAGTGCGGGGAAGAAACGTCGAGATAAGAAGAGATGCTTCAGACCGGCTCTCCCCACCGTCACTATGGGAAATGTGAGATCTCTTCCCAATAAGATGGATGAGCTAGCGGCACTAACTCGCCATCAGCGTGAGTACATGGAGAGCAGCGTCCTTCTGTTCTCCAAGACCTGGCTCACACAGAACATCCCGGATTCTACTCTTCTGCTTGAAAACTTTCATCTGCTGCAGGCGGACAGAATGGCGGACAGCGGTAAGGGAAAAGGAGGGGGGCTGGCTGTGTATGTGAACGTGAGGTGGTGCAAACCGGGACACTGCACTATTAAAGAACAACTGTGCAACAGGGACATCGAACTGTTAGCAGTTAGCATGAGGCCTTTCTATCTACCACGGGAGTTCTCACATGTGATTGTAACGGTGGTGTACGTCCCTCCCTCTGCTAACGCAGACACAGCTTGTGACACCCTGCTCTCAGTCACCAGCAGGCACAGCACCCACAGGCCCTCTTCCTCATCTCTGGAGACTTTAACCACGCGTCTCCCTCATCTGTTCTGCCCACATTCACTCAGTATGTCACCTGCCCCACTAGAGACAATAGAACACTGGACTTGCTTTATGCCAACACCAAGGAGGCATATTCTGCATCCCCCCTCCCTCCCCTGGGAAGAGCTGACCATAACATAGTCCATCTGCAGACTGTGTACACTCCTGTTGTGCACAGGCAACCGGCGGTCTCACGCAGAATGAAGAGATGGACCGAGGAGAGTGAGGCTGCTCTCATGGACTGCTTCAACACCACTGTGTGGACAGAGCTTTATGACCCACATGGGGAGGACATCAACACAATAACAGACTGCTTAACGGACTATATTAACTTCTGCGTTGAGAACACTCTTCCTTCCAAGAAGGTACGGTGTTTCTCCAACAACAAGCCGTGGATTAACCCTGAAATCAAAGCTCTCCTGAAGGAGAAGAAGAGAGCTTTCAGGTCAGGGAATAAGGATGAGCTGAGGGCTGCACAGAGGGAGCTGAGGAGGAAGATCAGAGAGGGAAAAGCCAGCTACAGGAAGAAGATGGAGGAGCAGCTGCAGCAGCAGAACGTCCGCGGGGTGTGGAGAAGCCTGAAAACCATCTCTGGCTACAACACACCCCACTCACAGGCTGAGGGGGATCAGAAGTGGGTCAATGACCTAAACCTACACTTCAATAGGTTTGATGTAGCACCCACTCCTCCCCCCTTGCAGTCGCACCACTACTCTCTGACTAATGGCCTTTGTTCCTCTCCCACAGCCCCCCACACTCTTAGCTCATCACAACATCAAACCATTTCACACCCACACAGAGACACTCATCCCCCACCCCCACCCCTGTCCTTCACAGCAGCCCAGGTGAGAACAGAACTCAGGAAGACAAAGACAAGGAAGGCAGCTGGACCAGATGCCATTAGCTCCAGGCTCCTTAAAGCTGGATCCATACTCCGCGAGACAAAGACATTTTCCCCCCCTGCAGACGTTACGCCCACAAAATGACGTCATTTTTTGTCTCTGACCGCCCGCTGATCCGCACTCCTGTGCACAGGGCCCGGGCCGAACTTTGTCTTTCAAGGCTGTGCGGCAACCATGCTGTGATTGGTCGGAATTTATTGTGGGCGTGATGAAAGTGGAGAAGCGCAAGAGCCTCTCCAGGTATATAGGTAGGTGTATAAACAGCGCTGATTCAACAGATTTAGATAAGACCATACTGGTTTTGCATGATGAGCAATAAAAGAAAGAAAGAAAGGCAAGTCAGGGTGATTTGTCACCAATAACTCCAGACAGCCATTCACACATACCAGATGGTGACTGTTATTACCATTCTATATACTCCTACATACCCGGGCATAATAGGCTCGTTAACAATGTCTGTATATCTTTGCTATTGTTACTTTTAATGTCGCATCTTCACAGCTCATCACCGGACAGTTTGAAGTATCGCAGGCACATTGGAACACAGTAGATGTGCAAATGTGGTCATAAAGGCACAAACACTGAATCTTTGCTATTGTTACTTTTAATGTCGCATTTTCACAACTCATCGCCGGACATCTCACGCTGTTGCAGGCCCCTTCTCTGTATAATGCCCTCTTGCCATGGCACAAGTCCTTGTGGTGTGTTAAAAAACTCAGTAAAGTCTTTCCTTATAGTTTAGTGGGCGGGCCGTATGAGGAGTTCTGCACACACGCGTCTCGCGGAGTATGGTACCTCAGTGCGGAAAAGACCTTTTTTTGTATCTCTTACCACCCGTGGAGCGCGTTCTCCGCTCTTTGTCTCGCGGAGTATGGATCCAGCTTAAGTCCTGTGCAGACCAACTGTGTGGAGTTATGGAGCACGTCTTCAATCTGAGCCTCAAGCTGGGGGTGGTACCACAGCTCTGGAAGACCTCCTGTGTGGTACCAGTGGCTAAAACACCGCACCCCAAAGACCTCAGCAGCTACAGACCAGTGGCTCTGACATCCCACCTCATGAAGACACTGGAGAGACTGGTCCTGAGACACCTCCGCTCCACAGTGGGCTTCTCCATGGATCCGCTGCAGTTTGCCTACAAGCCTAATGTTGGAGTGGAGGATGCTGTCACCTTCCTGCTACACCGAGCTCCGTCTCACCTGGAGAAGCCCGGCAGCACTGTGAGAATCACCTTCTTTGATTTTTCCAGTGCTTTCAACACCATCCAGCCGGCGATCCTGAAGGACAAACTGGAGCAGACAGGGGTGGACCACCTGCTGTCAGAGTGGATCAGGGACTACCTCACAAACCGACCACAGTTTGTGAGAGCCCAGAACTGTGTGTCTGACCTGCTTACCTGTAGCACGGGTGCCCCTCAGGGGACTGTCCTGGCCCCCTTCCTTTTCACCCTCTACACGTCGGACTTCAGACACAACACTGACGGCTGTGTGCTGCAGAAGTTCTCTGATGACACTGCGATTGTTGGTCTCATCAGTGATGGCGACGACGCGGAGTACAGAGGACTGACGCAGAACTTTGTGGACTGGTGTCAGCGAAACCACCTCCTGATCAATGCAGGGAAAACCAAGGAGATGGTGGTGGACTTTCACAGACGACACTCAGCCCCCCCCCTCACCGGTGAACATCTAGGGAATGGACATTGAGCAGGTGGACTCTTACAAATACCTGGGTGTTCACCTCAACAACAAACTGGACTGGACTCACAACACAGACACACTGTACAGGAAGGGCCCGAGCAGGCTCTACCTGCTGAGGAGACTGCGGTCTTTTGGAGTGAAAGGGGCACTCCTGAAGACTTTTTATGACTGGTGGCATCGGTCATCATGTACGGTGTGGTCTGCTGGAACAGCAGCATCACTGAGAGGGAGAGGAAGAAGCTGGACAGAGTCATCAGAAAGTCCAGCTCTGTCCTGTTAGGTGAAAGATTTTATTTTGTATAATGTTGTTATGTGGTGTGGGTCCACATATCTAGAAGTGTGTCCCTAATATGAAGTTTTCATTTCTGTATGCATATTACTGTAATGTGTTTTATAAGTACTTATGTGTGAAGTAAGTTTTACAGAAGATCAGTTAGCTGTTGTCTGCTCTTTGGAGACAGCTCTGGTTGATATCAAGCTAAGGTTGTAAATCTAGATCTTGACAGAAAGGATGTGTTCACCTCCATGACCCAATTTTACGACCCACCCTTCCTGTGAGTTTGTCTTCCTGGTCACCTCCAGATCCGACCCACAGCCTATGAGATGTTAGGACTTAAAGTGAACTTACATGGGGGAAGAGGTGTAAGCTTTTATGGGGCGTCGTAAAGTCGCTCGTATGGGACAGTGATCATTGTCGTGGTGAACTTATCTTCAACTTAGGTTTATGACTGACAAAAGGGGACCCCCTGCTATTTCCTTTCTGTTTTCTCCTGACTCTCAGGTTTAACCATTACCAAATAAGGTAAACTAAATATCAGTTGAGCTGACCCCATTGGTGCAGAGTTAGGGAAGGACATGATTTTATGGGATCTCAAGATAGGATAAAAGGTGTTTACAAAAGAATGGGATGTTGTTCTCTGGCTGTGAGGCCAGGCAACCACAGAGATCTCTGTTTGTGTGACCCAGAATTTGCTTCTTTACTGTTAGAATAAATTGTAATTTTGAGACCAGATATTGTCAACTTCTTCTTAATCAAAGAACCGGGGAAGATGAATGAAAGGATCCAGAAGATTTTTATGTCCCCAACAGTCCTGGGCTGCTCTTCACACACCACAGTGTGCTTTTATTTACTGTTATTTATTTAGTTTCTGATGCACTATGTACAGTTTATAAACCACTCCTACCTCCACTCACCTGTGCAACATCTGTTAATATGTAAACTGTTTTTTGATTGAGTCTATTTTATAATGTATATATCTTTTTATTGGTAGTCTATTTTATAATGTATATATCTTTTTCTTAACTTATCCCTTGCTGTCTGTATGCCGTTGCAAAAATGCAATTTCCCCATTGTGGGACTAATAAAGGTTTCTTAATCTTAATCTTAATCTCTCTCTATGGCTCTGGGTATTAAATCGACTGTGACTTTTAACTTTATAGAAGTTGCCAGACAACACTACTGTTGTTAAAATGCAGCCACAACACCAGCCTAAATATTTGTCCACTGGAAAGATGACATATCCGGCTCACCGTGAACAACCTGCAAGGCAGGCTGTTGCAGACCAGATGCAGCTTGCTAAGACGGAAATGATCATCAACCATTTTAAATGTATCCTGGACAAGCTGACTCCTGACAACTTCAAGGGCAGCATGAAAGACCTGAGAACAAAGCCTGTGGATACAGAAGAGGGTCTGATGGAAATTACCAGCCTTATTTTTGAAAAGGCCATGTCTTCACTCAGCACACCCACAATATATATGGACATGTGCTGGCACGTTATGAACTACAACACCAATTTTGCTTCCAGCCTACGAACAATGCTGATCCAGCACTGCAAGTCTGAATTTAATGAAAACCATGGAAACAACCACATTTATGAAGCGAGAAGGAGGCGCCTGTTGGCTGCTGAGGACGAGGAGAAAGAGCTGAAATGCATCAGGAAGGAGCTGGTTGGCGTCAAAGCCTCCCGTCGCTCCCTCAACAACATCCACTTCATTGCTGAGCTCTTCAAATGCAAGTTAATCGATGACACCATGGTTCATTATTTTCTGACCAGACTCCTGGGTAACGCAGATGAGCAGTCCTTGGAGTGCCTCTGTTCACGCTCATTGGTTTGGAATTAGAACGAGTCACACGAGAGGAAAAAATGGACCACTACTTCCACCAGATGCGTTTATTCGTTCTAGATGGGGCCATTTCTCTCAAGAGTTGCTAGCATCATCACTGCAACCATAAACCTCAGAAACAAAGACTGGGGTCTTTCTAACTGTGACCATTTTAGCCAACCCAGACGCAAGCCCATTGCACATGTGGCTAGCCCTCTACCAGTTCAAGGACCAACTGATGACAAAGGATTAAAAAACCCCACTGTTAACAGTAAGACCCAGACTACATGTAGGGTAAATCTAGTTCTGGAGAGCAAGGGTACAGTCATCAACTCTTTGACCCAGTCTGCACGCACAGAGAAGGAAAAGGAAAGCTCAGGACAAAGCTCAGAAGAGAGCTGTGAGACAGCCTCATGAAGACAAGTGGATCGAAACGCCGCAGATACTCAGTATGACCCGCCAGCAGCAGCCTGACGCACCACAGACAGGCCCTGTGGAGTCAGATGGAGTTATCAGCTATGTTAAAACCATGCTGAACAGGGTGTGCCCTGACACATTACAGGGTTGGATGTCAGAAGTGAAGCACCTGCAGCTAAATATTTGAGAAGGCCATGTCTTCTCCAGATTCACTTGGACTCTGTGCCACTATGTGCGGCTGCATCATGGAGGCCAGCTCTTCAGGTCCTGTCAGCTTCAAAAATCTGATGATCCAACATTGCAGGGCAGAGTTTGAAGAGAACCATGGAAACAGCAGGATTTTCATGGAGTGACAGGCACGGCTCAAGGCTGCTAAGGCACAGAAGGGAGAGTTGGAACGACTCAGGGCAGAGCTGGAAGAGGTCAAAGCTTCCTGTCGCTCTGTTAATAGCATCGGGTTCATCTGTGAGCTCTTCAGAGCTAATGTTTTCAGCTCGACGGTCATACACAGCTGTATCAAGCGACTGTTGGACAACAGGGCCGAAGAGTCACTGGAATGCCTCTGTGAACTCTTCACGGTTATTGGCAAGGAGCTTGAAAGGGTCACACCGAAGAATGTCATGGACTCCTATTTTAAGAGGATGGATGGCTTTATGAAGGATGGAAGGACATCTTCCAGGGTGTCCAGCCTACTAAGGAGTACAGTGGTTTTGAGAGACAGGAACTGGTGTGCTGCAAAGACCTACAAACGCTTTGCAGTAAAAGACCATTCAGTCCAACAGCCAGATGCACCTGTGAAATGCTTAGACCAATCTGACTTCCCAGTTCTTCAGAGGGGAGATGCTGCAAAGACAGACCATCACACTGCAGTTTCTCAGGATGAGGATCCAACTCCCAGTCCCACCAGCCCAGACACACAAAAACAGCTGGGTGTTTGTCTGCTGCCATAGAAATCAACAGACTGCTGCCAAACCACGCAGGTCTGCTGGCAAAGGCCATCTTTGTCTCATTCACCCACCTACCATTCTTACTCCATTACTACGTCCTCCTCCCTTTCATCCACTGTTTAACCCATCCTAGGTGTTAACCTAGGCCTTCAACCACCCCCCCTGCCCTATTGTAAAACCTTCAACAAATAAAAAAATGAAAACTTTAATATTCTCTCAGATGTATATTTGTATACATATTTTAATGTTATTCCTTTATGATCTATCTATCTATCTATCTATCTATCTATCTATCTATCTATCTATCTATCTATCTATCTATCTATCTACTTAAAGTGTGGCAGAGCTTCATTGCATTCAGCATTCATCATGCACCTCAGTGCAGCAACAGGCATAAAGAGAGTGCTGCTCACCTGTCATTCCTAACAAATATCTGGGTGACTGCAAAGCCACGTGATCTTCCTGCTCTGCACTGCTCAGTGCATGCTGCATAGACTGCAATGGTTATTTCTCCAAATCACACTAATTGTCACGATGTGGATGGTGTTCTTCCTGTTTTGTTTCAAGACATGATGGATGTTGGTGGCTCTGTTCAGTGTTAGCCTGTGGTAACTCTTAACTGCTTGTCATATTGTACATAACAAGCGACACATTTACACATTGCGTATCCACTGCAAACTTGTGCTTAGTCACTACAGAAAATAGAGAAATGTGATGTGTCACGTCTAAACACATGATGAGAAATGTTGTGCAGTGTCCTTCCTGTGACAAAAACAGCAGTGTGACAGGTTCAACTGTTTCCACGTGAAGAAACACATTTTAAAAATCTATCAAGGACATGTTCATATTGTTAACACTTATATTTCCAGCAAAGAGGAGATCAAAGATTTCAGGCAGAGTTTAGTGAAACTCAATGTCTGGGTTTTTCCATATGGACGCAGCATCCCGCCAGCTTTACTATTTAAAAAAACATCTTGCATGTGGGAAAGAGGGTGTCGAAGCGTTGGTAGGTATGTTAGTTTACAACGGGGATGAAAGGGAGGAGATAAGGCCTGTTTTTCTATCTCACTGTCACATCTATTGTGGCACCAACAATCACATTTTGCCTCAGAAATGGTAACATACAATCAGAGGAGAATAAATCTAGTGCAATTAGTGTATGTGCAACCCAAATTAACAGTTTGCTTCCAGTAGATCCATACAGTGAGGTGTTGATACAGAGGCTCCTACCCATTTATTTGCACTGTACACCATCACAACTTAAGTCTCTGGATGTTGTGGGGCTGTCTTGGTTGACATGCCTCTGCAACAACGCGCGGCAATCTGGGGCAGTGCCGCTGGACTGGCAGACCGGGGTGGTGGTCCCTCTTTTTAAAAAGGGGGACCGGAGGGTGTGCTCCAACTACAGGGGGATCACACTCCTCAGCCTCCCTGGGAAAGTCTACGCCAGGGTACTGGAGAGGAGAATTAGGTCTATAGTCGAACCTCGGATTAAGGTTTTCGTCCTGGCCGCGGAACGCTGGACCAGCTCTATACTCTCCGCAGGGTGCTGGAGGGTTCATGGGAGTTCGCCCAACCAGTCCACATGTGTTTTGTGGACTTGGAGAAGGCGTTCGACCGTGTCCCTCGCGGCATCTTGTGGGAGGTGCTCTGGGAGTATGGGGTCCGTGGCCCTCTGCTGAGGGCTGTTAGGTCCCTGTATGGCCGGAGCAGGAGTTTGGTTCGCATTGCCGGCAGTAAGTCAGACCTGTTCCCAGTGCATGTTGGACTCCGGCAGGGCTGCCCTTTGTCACCGGTTCTGTTCATAATTTTTATGGACAGAATTTCTAGGCGCAGTGAGGGACCGGAGGGGATCTGGTTCGGGAACCATAGGATTTCATCTCTGCTTTTTGCAGATGATGTTGTCCTGTTGGCTTCATCGAGCCGGGACCTCCAGTGTGCACTGGGTCGGTTTGCAGCCGAGTGTGAAGCGGCTGGGATGAGAATCAACACCTCCAAGTCTGAGGCCATGGTTCTCGACCGGAAAAAGGTAGTTTGTCCTCTCTGGGTGGGAGGAGAGCTCCTGCCCCAAGTGGAGGAGTTTGTGTATCTCGGGGTCTCGTTCACGAGTGAGGGAAAAATGGAGCGGGAGATTGACAGACGGATCGGTGCAGCTTCCGCAGTAATGCGGTCGCTGTACCGGTCTGTTGTGGTGAAGAAGGAGCTGAGCCGGAAGGCGAAGCTCTCGATTTACCGGTCAATCTACGTTCCTACCCTCACCTATGGTCATGAGCTTTGGTTAGTGACCGAAAGAATGAGATCGCGAATACAGGCGGCCGAAATGAGTTTCCTTCGAAGGGTGGCTGGGCGCTCCCTTAGAGATAGGGTGAGAAGCTCAGTCACCCGAGAGGAGCTTGGAGTAGAGCCGCTGCTCCTCCACATCGAGAGGAGCCAGCTGAGGTGGCTTGGGCATCTGGTTCGGATGCCTCCTGGACGCCTCCCTGGGGAGGTGTTCCGGGCATGTCCCACTGGGAGGAGGTCCCGGGGAAGACCCAGGACGCGGTGGAGAGATATATGTCTCTCGGCTGGCCTGGGAACGCCTCGGGATTCCCCCAGAGGAGCTGGAGGAAGTGTCTGGTGAGAGGGAAGTCTGGGTGTCCCTGCTTAGACTGCTCCCCCCGCGACCCGGCCCCGGATAAGCGGTGGAAGATGGATGGATGGATGGATGTACACCATCAGACCAACTCTCAAAAACATCCACCTCATGTGATCAAAAAACACCCGACAAGGACAAACAGACATCAGCAAGTGCTTTAGGACACAGCTGAATGTTCCATGCTGTTGAATCACAAGATGTTCAAGGAGGCCTGGAGTTATTCACTATGCTCTGTGTCAGTGGGGATGCTGGTAAAAAAAAAGGGTGAGTGTACAGAATGCATAACAAAACAAGCGATTCTGCTTTCTGGTGGTTTTTTTCTGTACTGTATTGTGAGAAGCTGCCAGTACCGTACATTTGTCAGTGTTTCACCAGTGTTTCCATCAGCGTTGGGGGGGTGGTGCCAAGATTGATTTTTTAAAATGTTTTTTGTTTGTTGATTATTATTATTTGAATTCACTCACAGTGCCATTTTAACTTCCTCTAGGCAAAGTGCTTGTATTTATTTTTCTATCTTAAATCACAATTATATCCTTTTGTCACTATGGTTAGTGATGCTGTCCAGCTACTGTAGCAGAGCGGTGCTTCGCAGTGTGAAGCAGAGGAAGGACTAACTTGTGAGTTTTCACGTCTTTTCATTGTGTTTTAGCTGCACTGATTAGTTAACAACAACTGTGACTTTATGCTTTGTGTCGTGCCTTTGATTGCAACACAAGACTTGCCGTCTGAGCATCAACTAACCTTTATACAACCCGTCTGTTCCTTCAGTGGTTGCTGGTGTGGTGCTTTATTTTGGTGCTCAACAACCATAATCACCGACACAAACCTCATGTTCAAGAGTGCTCTACGTAGAAATGTAACAGCAGACTTTGATCTCCTTATCATTCTGATTGTAATCAATCATTTCTGTATTGTAGTGAATGTAGGCGACTCAGCAGTAATGTACTACAGCTAGAATCACTTCTGTTCTCTGTCCAGAGTCTGTGCTCCACATGAATGAGTCCTGCTAACTGCAGTGAAGGAATGACGTTCGGTCCTGAGGTCTTAAAGGATTTCTCGACTACAAAATAAGATACCTGCTCTTACAAGGTGAATGTTGGTGCAAGTAAAGTCACTGTCAGACATTTGATGAAGTTGTCTCAGAATATATATTCATAACAATAACATAAACATACGTATTCAGAAACAATGGGCATTCAGCTTTTATTTTGAAAGGGATCAAGTTGTTTTTAAAAAAAGGCAACGAGTCATCCTTATGAACAGTATTCACTCAGCATGAAAGTATCCAGTGAATGATTTGCCACTACATCCCATCCTTGATTGTATTTTTCCATCATGAGGTAATTTTTTCAACTCTTTTCTACTTAATGTATTTCTAGCTTTGCATTCTTTTTACGTCTGAGACTGCTGAGGAAGGTGCGCTAGCAGTTTGTATGTAAAGGATTTATTTATACTTTTTTCATAGAGAAATCATGAGACTACCACTGACATGCGGAACTTTGTAACGTTTACCACTTTAACGTCTAGCATTTCAGGGCATCACAGGTCAAGGCGCCTTTCTCTGATGTGTGTTTTCTTATGATCCAATGTGCAACTGACAAAAAAAAGGAAAAAAAAACATCTGTAACTTAAATGTTCATGGGAACAGAATATGATGTTTGTCTTCTCTCAGTTTGTACATAGGATGTGTTCATTGAAATTTATGTACAGTCTTTTTTGTAATAAACAGCTCATTGAAATTTAAAAACAGTGTTTTGTCTTTAAGCCAAAACATCAAATAAATATCCTTACAGACTTCTGAATAAATAGCTTCTAATATTTTGCATAATATGCATGAAACACTGTTATTGTGTATTTGTGCATTACGTCATGTAAAGCTAAATAGGCTAGGCTTGCTGAGGTTATCCCTCATGTGCAGAGGGAGGTGGCACTGTGTCTCACATGTGTCCAGGAGGAGGAGGAGGGATGAAGTCAGGTGGTGGCTCATGTGGGTATTCTTCAACATTTGTGGTTTTGGGTGGATTTGGATTTGTTTGTGGACTGACCTGAGTGGTGAGTCCATTGTATTGGTCTACAAAAGATGATCAAATGAGAGTTAGACCCTGAGGTGTGGGTTTAGACAGTATAGGTCTGCCACCTCTGTGTGTTGTATAGACTTACCTGTGTGTAGAGCAGAGTCAACACCTTGCAGAGTGGATGCCCTCTTCACCGCCTCCTGGTAGTTTTTATAAAGGACAGCGCCATACTGAACACAAGCAGAGGACACACAGCTAAAGTCTACAGTGTGTTTGTGATTAAACGGCTTAGTTTCAGTGAGCAGTGTTACAGACTTTGCTGAATCTAACCTTGGCTATTCTGATGGAGTTGACCCAAAGCAGCAGCGTGTGTTCATTGTCACAGCACAGGAACTTGATGTAGTGAGACTCCTTCTGGATGCAGGGATGCTGGGGGACAAAGGAAGACACAAACTGTTCTGTTTCAGAGATTTTATATTACAGCTCATGAAGACCAGGCCTGAAAATGTCCTTGGTTTTAGTCATCCTATACACAACATCCTATGCAAAATGCATTGCTGTGTGTATTTTTGGCAGTCTATAAACTGCCTTTAACACAGACAACATGACTGTGGGGTCACTTTCTTTCTTCTCCCAGTCCATCGCAGGTCAGCATACACAGACAAATAACTAATCACACTCAGACTCACAACTACAGGCAATTTAGAGTAACAAATGAACCTAACAAGGATCTTTAGAATGTGGGAGGAAGTCGGAGTACTTGGAGAAAACCCACACAGGCAAAGGGAGACCATGCAAACCCCACACAGAAAGGCCACAGCCAGAATCTAATCAGGAACCTTCACCATGCCGTCCTTCTTTCAGAGCCACTGATGATTTAATCCATTTTTTTTGTAGTACATAGGGCAGATCAGACCAAGCTGTCACCATGAATCATGACGCTTCAGTAAAACTAGTAAAAATGATAAAACAGAGTCTCTGTATACCTTTTTACACTCTTATTGGTGCATTTTGCCTTTATTTGATGGCAAAGGGACCTGAAGCAAACCCAGGACACAGTACTTGGTTATGTGCTCGCAGGACATCCCATTGGACATTCTTTACGGCACATATACTATATTTGTCACACACACTTTGCACCTACAGGTCAGTATGGAAAAGTTCTTGTTTTTTCTTTACCTGTCTCACAAAAGTGCAAATTCCACCACATAGAGTGTATGTAGCATCATTTAAATAGTTAATGTGTATGTTTTCTGTTCATGTGATGTCTCAAATACCACACAGTGTTAACCATATGAGCAGTTATAATAGCAGAATGGGTAACATCTTCAGCACTAGTGAGAGCCCCAGAGCCTTTCGAACACCATGACCATCAGTGTGCACTTTGCTACACTTTGTTTTAAGCCTGAGTTAAATGTGCACGGATTGTATGTTGCAATCAGCTTCTATACGTTAAAAAGTCCATGTCAGAACAGAAAACCTCTAAGCTGACTAAAAAAAGCTATCACACGTGTTCTTTAATATCTTCACCACCTCAAATGTGAGCTGACCTTCAGTATGAAGCAGAAGTTGGTGGGAGCTCTGTATTTCTCTTTGTAGTTGCTGGTGGTGTAGATGTTGACTTTTTCAAAATGCACAAAGCAGGCGAGGTCACTGCAAGACTGCAAGAGAGGAAAACGGCATGCTGTCACACTAACACAGCACAGTTTCACAGCATTATTAAGAACACACAGTGTAAATGACAACAGAATAATAGTGGCCAGTCGTATCTTCTCTCACTGTTGTCTGGTCGGTATTAAAACTCTCCAAAGAACACAACTTAATTTGAGGCCGTTTTTCAAAGAATGTTCAGTGGAGCTTTGTCTTCCTCTTTAAAGCATTCCTTCCATGTTTAATTCTAAGCGGAGACACATCATTCACACATTCAACCACACTGTCAGTGGTGTAGTTGATCAGCAGAAGTCTAACTTCCTAAGTGGTGCTGACCAGCAGACGACGACTCCTTCCTTTTTCTGCTCTTTCTTTTTTTCACATTTACTGATTCTTCTCCGGCTCTGCCTGCGTGGTGACACTCGTCTCCTTTCCTCATATGACACTGGCTTTTGTGCAGCTACTTGTTAAGGCGACTGCAGTAGAACCTCGGTTAATGCTTCCTGTCTGCTTTACCCATGTGTCCTTGGCCCCAGATGATTCCTGCAGCTCTCTTATGTTTGTGATTTGCACATCTGCCTCACACAGTTTCCCTCGCATCTATTTCTCCCTCTCGGATGATTTTATTTTTTGGAGTTGGCCTACAGGGGCGGTGTTTTGCTGCTCTGTCTCAGTGTCAGAACTACATGTTTCTCTTTAATAGCGGCAAGGCCTCAATTCACACTGTCTATCTTCATTTCTGTGCTTTTCTGCCTCTGTTAGGCTTCAGAAAGAAGCTGTCACTGAGAAACTAACATCCCTCAGCTCTTTGAGGACAGATTTGAATAATCTGCATAAACAACAATGCAGACATATAGACGTCTTTATAGCAACAACACAGTGCTCTTACGTCTGTACTTTCAATATAACTGACTCAGCAGCTTATCATATTACACAGCCAATAGACACTACTGTACTTAAAAAAGTGTACAGGCAGCAGGTTGTGGATGTAGATTAAATGAACATCCTACAGCTGTATGATGCAGGGTTTTAATCAAATGATCCCAACAGCAAGAGCTCTACTGTCTGCTTCAGGCTTCTGATAAGATACATCAAGCACTGAAATGCTGCCTGATGTTTCATTTATCCTACCTTTGTTTTTCCTTTGGGTACATAGTAGATTCCAGAGGCCCTGAGAACAAAGTAGCGAGACTTCCAAACCTTCTTCCCGTCTTCTTTTAGGTACAGCGTGCCTTCAAGATCAGGAACTATCAGAGTTGAACCTCCAAAATGTTCCTGCAGCATCAGACAGACACACACACACAAAGTATTAAAAAAGACAGGCATCCTCTCCAGTGTGAGCTTGGAAACATCACTGACCTTGATGAGGAGTTCTTTGGCCTGTTGGTTAACCCCACTCAAAACTGTTTTGCTCTTTTTCCACATGTAAAACAGCTTTAGGAGGAGGAAAACACATTTTAATTGACTCACTGTCTTCCATCATCATGTGATCACAGCTACGCCCTCCTTCTCACCTGAGGGTCTGTGAACATCACATACTTCTGGGGCCTTAACACGAAATAGATTTTGTTTTCACTGTGACGAGTCCAGGCACACAGCAGCTCCACTAAATACTCATGGTCCTCAAAGCCTCTCTCTGAAATGATGAAAAACATTCTGCTTCCTATAGTCAGACTCAATGTGTGTGTGTGTTACAGTGATCTCACCGTTCTGCAGCTCAGGGTTGGTCTCACACACGCTCCAGTCGATGCTGCTGTCACAGTGTGTCTTCTCAAGCAGCTCGTCCAAAACCTGTCGGACCGTCTGCCTCTCATTCACCATCAGAGTCTTGGAGCTGCCATCACCCATCAGCACCTTCACTATCAACTAGGAGAGACCTCACAATCAGCTACTGCCCAGGGAAGAAGAACACGCAGACGCCTGCTGACCTTACCTTCCTCACTTTGGCTTCTTTCAGCTTCTCCAGAGCCAGTTTGATCTTTTCTGCTTTAGTCTGAGGTTTGCTCTGCACACAAGAAAACTTCCATTAACTTTCGACAACATGTTAACTTTCATAATCCAAGGTCTGAGTAACCGTCTGCATCACCTGGGATGATTCAGCAGTGTTTGATGATGGAGTCATGGCAGGTGGTGGGGGGGTCTGATCATCTGGAAGGCTGCTGCTCTGTGGAGGAGTGGAGAGTTCTGGCTGGGATGACTTGCATCCCAGGTCAGCCACCAGAGCATCCAGGTCATGGTCCTCCAGCTCATTAAGAGACTCTGTGAGGAGGTACGGAGAGTTAGAGGGGCAACAGTGTAAAGGGCATCAGCTCAGATACACTCTGGGCTGCGTCTGGTAGTTATAACATAATGGGTTATATATCCTGTCCAGCTGCATCACTGTGTGGTACGGAGCCTGCACCGTCACCTGCAGGAAGACGCTTCATCGCATAGTGAGAGCAGCTGAGAGGATCACCGGCGTCCCTCTCCCCTCCCTCCAAGACCTCTACGACAGCCGTCGCACCCGAAAGGCCCTCCGCATCACAGGAGACCCCACCCACCCTTCAATTCAATTCAATTCAATTCAGTTTTATTTATATAGCGCATATTACAATCAGACATTGTCTCAAAGCGCTTCACAGGAACCCCCCTAAGAGCACTGTGGCAAGGAAAAACTCCCTTTAAGAGGAAGAAACCTTGAGCAGGACCCGTCAACTTAAGGGGGAACCAGTCCTGCTGCTAGTCAGAGAGGATGAGGGAGAGAGAGAGAGAGGGGATGAAGGAGAGAGAGAGAGGAGAGAGAGGATGAAGGAGAGAGAGAGAGAGAGAGGAGCAAACATGATACAAACATGATACAGTACAGAGCAAACATGACAGCAAGATGAGACAGTGATTATATTGTAATAGATGTATATATATATCGTCAGTCCATAAGTAGGAATAGTAATTTGATAGCAAGGATGAGCAGCAGGGGCTTCACACCGCTTCTTCAGTCTGCTGCCATCAGGAAAGAGACTGCGCAGCCTCCGGGCCAGGACCAGCAGACTGAGGGACAGCTTCATCCACCAGGCTGTCAGGAAGCTGAACTCTCTCCCTGCTGTGCCCCACTTTCTCCCCCTTCCCTGACACCACCCCGCACCCCTAATTTAAAATATTTAAAATATTTGACAGAAGCTACAGTTCATAGTTTAGGATAACTCTTGTAATGGAAGTAAGATGCGTCCTTGATGTCTTCGCAGTGACTGTGCATCCCTGTACTGTATCATGCTCTGTTTTCAAGCTGTAACAGAAAACACATGGTGAGGCACAGATATATAAATCACAGGTCAGTTCATTAAGATAAAGGGATTCACCACAGCATAATGTTGCTGGCTTACAGCTTCTGAATCAAGGTAATGGCTTTGTCCCCATTATAGAATTTGTATGTCATCATGACAAAGAAATACAGTTTAATCATTAACAGTCAGCAGGACCAGTCATATTCCATAAACAAGCTGGGCTGATAGCTGCCGGATTTTAGTTCAAAACTGTGTCTGGGAACATGTCCTCATGCTGGAGCTGCTGCTTAAATGACACCTTCAAGCCCCTTCAGACCGGGATAAAAAACCTTTGTGGCTCTGAGGCAGAGAAGCAGAGAGAATGGACCCAATCAAAGGCGATAAGTGGAATCATTTAAATCCCTTTGCTTCTCAGGCTCTGAGAGGATCAGAGCTTTTAATCAAAAAGCTTTTCCTTAAAACTCTTGTAATAGTCTGTTTGTCACTGTGATGACTTTTCCCAAGAGGATGCATGCCAACATGACATGTATGGTATGTATGATGTAATGCTGAGCAGAGATTGATCCCACTCTTAGAGCTGAACTCATTTACAGCTGACACGCAGGCTGGAAATTGACGATCGCTCTGTACGCCTCAGGCTGCGTGTGCATCAGTTAGATGTGTGTAATGTTTTACTTGGCATGCCGCACATGTATGATGAGCAGCTTATGTATGCTTAAGGGAATCTGCAGTGATCGCCCACAGCCAGCTCCAGCTGCAGTGACTTCACATCACAGTGTCACTTTATGCTTTTTGTGGTACTCGGTTTCAAAACAAGTCAAAGTCAAAGTCAAAGTCAGCTTTATTGTCAAATCAGCTATATGTGCTGGACATACAGAGAATCGAAATTGCATTACTCTTCACTCCGCAACATATAACATAACTAAAAACCTAAGATAAATATAAAGTGTAAAAAAAGTACCTACAATGAGGCACACACAAAATACAAGGCACAAAATGAAGGCGCAATGCAGTAAGAGTGCAAAAGATGTACAGTGCAAGACGGTGCAGTTGGCATAATGTAAACAGGAATGGTTTAACTTATAACAGCTTATTGAGACTGGTATGAGAGTGCAAAAGATGTAATGGTGCAAGACAGTTGGCATAATGTACAGTCCATGATTGGTTTAAGTTATAGCAGCTTATATGAGACTGGATGACATGACTAAGGTGCAAGCGAATACACAGGGTAAAGTGGCTGGTGCAAAGAGTTCCTTTTTGTTAAAGTGGCTGGTACAAAGAGTTCCTATGTTGGTGGGGGGTCAGGGAAGGGGGAGAAAGTGGGGCACAGCAGGGAGAGAGTTTAGCTTCCTGACAGCCTGGTGGATGAAGCTGTCCCTCAGTCTGCTGGTCCTGGCCCAGAGGCTGCGCAGTCTCTTTCCTGATGGCAGCAGACTGAAGAAGCGGTGTGAAGGGTGGGTGGGGTCTCCTGTGATGCGGAGGGCCTTTCGGGTGAGACGGCTGTCGTAGAGGTCTTGGAGGGAGGGGAGAGGGACGCCGGTGATCCTCTCAGCTGCTCTCACTATGCGATGAAGCGTCTTCCTGCAGGTGGCGGTGAAGGCTCCGTACCACACAGTGATGCAGCTGGACAGGATGCTCTGAACAGCCCCTCTGTAGAAGGTGCACAGGATGGAGGGAGGGGCTCTGGCTCTTTTGAGCTTGCGGAGGAAGTAGAGGCGCTGCTGTGCCTTCTTGGTCAGGGATGCAGTGTTGTTAGTCCAGGAGAGGTCCTCAGTGATGTGCACACCCAGGAACTTGGTGCTGCTCACCTGCTCCACAGCAGCACCGTCGATGGTCAGAGGGGTGTGCCGACTGTGTTCTCTCCTGTAGTCCACAACCATCTCCTTTGTCTTCTCCACATTCAGGGAGAGGTTGTGGTCTCTGCACCACTCGGCCAGAAGGTGCACCTCATTCCTGTAGTTTGTTTCATCTCCACCGGAGATGAGACCCACCACAGTTGTGTCGTCCGCAAACTTCACAAAGATGTTGTTGTTGTGTGTTGGCGTGCAGTCATGGGTCAGCAGAGTGAAGAGGAGGGGGCTCAGCACACATCCTTGGGGAGCCCCGGTGTTCATTGTGATGGTGCTGGATGTGTTTCTGCCGACCCGCACTGTCTGAGGTCTCCCGGTGAGGAAGTCCAGCAGCCAGTTGCACAGCAAGGAGTTCAGCCCCAGCTGGTCCAGTTTGTTGATGAGCTGCTGTGGGATGATGGTGTTGAATGCTGAGCTGAAGTCTATGAACAGCATTCGAACATATGAGTCTTTATTTTCCAGGTGGGTGAGGGCTGTGTGGAGTGCTGTGGAAACAGCATCATCGGTTGACCGGTTGGGCCGATATGCAAACTGGAATGGGTCCAGAGAGGGAGGGAGGGCCGTCTTGATGTGTTTCAAGACTAACCGTTCAAAGCACTTCATGATGATGGGTGTGAGTGCTACTGGACGGTAGTCATTGAAGCAGGCGGGGGTGGACTTCTTTGGCACAGGGATGATCGTGGTGGCTTTGAAGCAGGTGGGGACAACAGCCTGGCTCAGTGAGATGTTGAAGATGTCTGTAAACACCTCAGCGAGCTCCTCAGCACAGTCTCTGAGCACACGGCCAGGTATGTTGTCAGGACCAGGAGCTTTGCGTGCGTTGATCTGGCTGAGAGATGTCCTCACGCTGGCTCGGGACAGGGAAAATACCTGGTCAGTGGGAGAGGATGTGATCTTTTGTGCAGGAGTGCTGTTGAGTGCTTCAAAGCGTCCAAAGAAGTCATTCAGCTGGTTCAGCAGAGAGCTGTTGCTGTCACAGGTCCGTGGTGGGGGCTTGTAGTCTGTGATGGTCTGTATCCCCCGCCACAGGCTCCGGGTGTCTCTGCTGTCGCTGAAGTGGTGGGCAACCCTCCTGGAGTACTGCCTCTTCGCCTTCCTGATGCCACGGGACAGGTCAGCTCTGGCTAACCTTAGGCTGGTCTCGTTGCCTCTTCTGAAGGCAGCGTTCCTGGCCCTCAGCAGCCTGTAGACCTCCCCTGTCAGCCATGGTTTCTGACTGGCTCGAATGCTGACTGTCCTGGTTTCAGTTACATCATCAATACATTTGGTGATGTATGCAGTGACAGTCTCTGAGTACTCCTGGAGGTCAGTGCAGTTGTTGTGGGTTGCAGCCTGCTTAAACACATCCCAGTCTGTTGTGCTGAAACAGTCCTGTAAAGCTCCTGTGGCTCCCTCCGGCCACACTCTCACTTCTTTTCTGACTGGTTTGGCAACTTTTACCAGTGGTCTGTATGCTGGCATTAACATAACAGTAATGTGATCAGAGGCTCCGAGGTGGGGGAGGGGGAGGGCTTTGTAAGCGCCTCTCTGGGTGGTGTAAACATTGTCCAGTGTGTTGTTACCACGGGTTGGAAAGTCTATGTGTTTGTGAATTTTTGGAAACACAGTCTTGGGGTCTGCATGGTTGAAATCACCCGCCAGGATGAGAAAAGCATCAGGGTGGGCTGTCTGCTGCTCACTGACCTGCAGGTAGAGCTCATTCAGTGCGTCGCTCCTGTTGTTGTTGCTGGAGCTCGGCGGGATGTACGCAGCTACAAGCAGTATAGCTGTAAACTCCCGTGGCAGGTAAAACGGCCGGCACTTAATAATCATAAGCTCCGCAAGTGGCGAGCAGTGTTTGTCATTGATGTAAACACAGAGCCCGCCGCCGCGGGTCTTACCTCCTTCAACCAGGGCTCTGTCCGCTCTGAAACATGTTAGGCGGTCGAGCTGGATGGCGGAGTCATTTGTAACCAGATAGTGTTCAGATCAGCCAAGAAAGCAGAGTTATTTGTCCTGATTACTTTTTTTTCTAACCCGTTTCTGCTTCAAAGCACTGATGGTCATGTTTTGAGAGAGATTGTGGCGGTTCTTAGGAGCCTTACGAAACATGTTGTCTGCTGTATTTTTAGCCAGATGCAGGAAGTCAGTCCGAGCTGGGGGTGGAGGCATTAGTGACGTCATATTAAACTGTTCATCCTTCAGACTTGCTTTCTTTCACAGCAATAAACACAAATATCTCTTGGCTGAAATAACACAAATATTTTTTTATACTATACAGATTAAATACTATATTCTCTCTCCCGTCCTGTCCTCAGCTTCTTCCTTTGCCGTCTTCTCTTGAAGCCTGGAGAGTGTGTGCTTCATCCTTCAGTGTGAACATGCCGCTCCGCTCCCATGTTAAAATGGCCGACTTCACAGCACAAAAGAACATGTTTACAGCCTCCCATCTCCTCTCTGTTTACAAAGATCAGCTAGTAAAGATGAACACAGCATGCTACAGGTTCCTCTTTGTGCTGCTGCCGCTCTTTGTGCTGCTCCCTGAGCTGGAACGTCTGGAGGTGGTGAGAGGAGAGGAGGTCACAGGCAGATTCAAGTCCAGTCCCACCATCTTCACTGTGGGGGGCTGTGGAGCAGAGGCTCCACGGCTGCTGGCTGAGGATGCAGGAGGTCTACAATACAGGCAGAGCACAATAAATACACAGAGGAAGAGTGGTGTACTAAAATATCCACCTCACTCGTTATACTCTGTTTATAGTCGTATTCATCTTGTGCATTTTTATCACCAACACCTTGCTGCTGTGGAGCTGACTGACTGTTAAAGGTGAACTGTTATCAGTGTAGTATTCTAGTGTGACCCATTTCAGGGTAAGTCTGACCTGGAAGTGGTCGAGCTGCGGGCAGAGTTTGTCCTGTAGCTCCGCTGGGAGGAAGGAGTTGAAGGAAGAGGTGGAAGAGACAGATTGTCCTGTGAGGGGTAATAGAGAGGAGCATTAAAGGGTAAGCTGCTGTGGCTGCATTAGTCCTGCTGTTTGAGCTGCAGGTCATGCAGGACAGCACGCCGTCTGCCTTGTTGTACAGCAGATCCCTCATACGCTCCACCTCTAGCTTCATAAACTTGTGCTCCACCATGCTGTCCTGATAGGTAACCCATGAGTTTAAAATCACAGTGCATACAGCCTTTCTGTCAGGTCGATTCTCAGCTTTGAGGAAAAACTACTTCAGTTTGTTTGCATTCATTTAAGTTGCTATAGGATGTATTGACCTTCCACAGTGACACATGATGGTGATCACAGGTACCTGTTTCCTCTGTCGGACGTTCTTCAGGTTCAAGTCCAGTCCCACCATCTTCACTGTGGGGGGCTGTGGAGCAGAGGCTCCACGGCTGCTGGCTGAGGATGCAGGAGGTCTACAATACAGGCAGAGCACAATAAATATACAGAGGAAGAGTGGTGTACTAAAATATCCACCTCACTCGTTATACTCTGTTTATAGTCGTATTCATCTTGTGCATTTTTATCACCAACACCTTGCAGCTGTGGAGCTGACTGACTGTTAAAGGTGAACTGTTATCAGTGTAGTATTCTAGTGTGACCCATTTCAGGGTAAGTCTGACCTGGAAGTGGTCGAGCTGCGGGCAGAGTTTGTCATGTAGTTCCGCTGGGAGGAAGGAGTTGAAGGAGGAGGTGGAAGAGACAGATTGTCCTGTGAGGGGTAATAGAGAGGAGCATTAAAGGTTAAGCTGCTGTGGCTGCATTAGTCCTGCTGTTTGAGCTGTTTGAGCTGTTCTGTACCTGCAGGAAGCATTTCTCCAGCGCCGGTCTGACGTCTGGGTTTTTCTCCATGGCCTCATTCAGCATCTTGTCAATAACCTTGTTAAATTCCTTCATCTCTGTCACTTTAATGTCCTTCTCTTCCAAAGTCTCACTCTTGGTTTTTTTTGGCTGAGCGGATCTGTTTGGTCAGCTTGGAGCACTGGAAAACAGCAGGACATTACAGAATTAAACATGACTGAGGCAATAGCCAGGGTTCTGTATACACACACACACACAACACCCCCTGTGTTTACTGCCGCGTCATGAAATGACTTTAGAATAAGCGGTTGATTTTAAACCTGTTTTGTGGCTCTGTCGATTTTCTCCTTCTGAACAGTGATGTCTTTGTTCAGTTTCTCCAGGAGTGTCTGATTTATTCTCATCTTTTCTCCCTCCTCTTGCTCCTCTTGTTGCAGGTTCTGCAGAGTCTTGTTCCTTTCCTGGAAACAGACACACACCCATGAATACACTAAAGCTGAACATGCACATACACAGAGATTCATACAAGATCAATGTCAGGCAGATAGTTTAAACAAGTTTATTTTTGGCTTTCACAGGGGTGCTACATAATACACCCTCTGTATTTCCTGTAGTCTGTAGTATTGTGCAGTGATGGCTGCACAAAAGAGATGCACCTTTAGGCCACATGGTCTGTGGGCGACTTCTACAAAGAAGGGATCTGTGTGCTCCATGGGTGCTGGACTAAGTGTGTAAATGATTGATTCTCTAACTTGGCCCAAAGCATATCCATCACTGTGTTGCAGTGATAATACACTGACTTCCTGGTTACAAACATAATATCGTATCTGATGATTTGAATGAATTACTATTTACATGACTAAAGTTCTTTTACCTGTCTGTAACAAAATTGTAATTTAACTATTACTGCCTGCTGAATGTTGACCATTATGCTAATGATATATGAGCTAACAAAGTATTTGCATGGTTAAGATCCAATTAATCCAGAATCCAGAATCCAGAGTCTGAATGTAACCTGAGCCGTCGAAGACTAATTGCTTCGTTCTCAGTGATCTGCTCTACACTGGCTATAAATAACAATAACCTGCATGTCCTGTTGGAGCTCCTGGATCTGTCGTTTGTTATCCTTCAGCTTCACTTCAGCAGCTCTCAGCTGCTCCTCCAGCTTCAACTTCTCCTGATAGTCCGGACCTAAAACAAAAACAAATTACATTGTGGCCAATGACAGCTGCCGCCATCATTTAACAATCAATCAATCAACAAGTATACAGTTGAAGAGGGCTGTCGCTGGTTTACATACTGGATTCTTCAGCTTTGTTGAAAGATTTGCGGTATACAGAGTTAGAGTTGCTGAACAGCTGGTTGGTGTTCTCCAGAGCGCTGTTTTCCTGCTCCAGCTTGTGGATTTTAGCATCCAGCTCATCACCCTTCTGCTTAAGTTCCCCTTTCTCTTGTGCAACCTGGTGAAAAGCACACACAGGTGATGCAAAGGTCTGGAACCATGGTGTGTGCTTCAGTAGACTATGTGTGAAGAGCTCCGACCTTAGTGATGTAGTAAGCCTGTGAGTGCTCCCCCTCCGCCTCAGGACCTGCCTTGGTCAGGGTCACAACCTCAAAACGTTTCTTCAAAGTTTCAATCTTGGACAGTTTCTCATTGAGTTCAGCACTGAGATACAATGATTGACATTAAGTGATGTGACAAACCTTTGAGAACTGAGTGATTTGTTTTTTTTTTTACCTGAGTCTCTGCCTCTCCTGTTCACCGAGCTTCAGCTGCTGGCTGAGCATTTCTTTGTACACCTTGATCTCATCCTCCCTCTCTTTCATAGCTTTCTGCAGGTTCAGCTTCCTCTTCTCCAAAGACAGCACGCGGTCTGCCTTGTTGTACAGCAGATCCCTCATACGCTCCACCTCTAGCTTCATGAACTTGTGCTCCACCATGCTGTCCTGATAGGGAACCCATGAGTTTAAAATCACAGTGCATACAGCCTTTCTGTCAGGTCGATTCTCAGCTTTGAGGAAAAACTACTTCAGTTTGTTTGCATTCATTTAAGTTGCTATAGGATGTATTGACCTTCCACAGTGACACATGATGGTGATCACAGGTACCTGTTTCCTCTGTCGGACTTTCTTCAGGTCCTTCTGACAGGTACTACAGAACAAGTTGAGCTCCTCCACTTTGTCGGTCAAATCTTTCTTCTGAGCTCCTGACTTCTCCATCTCCTTCTTCTGGCAGCGAATATGAGTCTGCCAGACACCAAGATTTATCTCAGTATATGTCAGAGGTTTATAGAAAAAAAAGCCAAGTATATTATCAGACTGACCTCAGACTCTTTGAGCATGTCAGTGAGCATCTTAGCTGTGGTTTTTTTCTCCTCTAGGTGTTTGGTCAGCTCAGCAATCTTCACATCCAGCATTTGTTTTTCATCTGATGGAATGTCATCTCCTCGCAGGCGTTCCAGTTTTTATTCAGTGCATTGTTCCGACTGTCCTGCACAATGAAGGGGACAAACAAATACTGTCAGCATTTGTGTTGCAGAGTGGAGCACAAGACATAGGAAGGCTGGGTAGTGTTTTGCTAAACGTGCCACTTGTCTCAAGATGGTCTGCTGCCTTGTAATTTCCTCCTCCTGTTTTTTGAGCTGGTTATGCAGGCGCACAATGGTGGATTTACTCCTTGAAACTTGCGCAGCAGAATCCTCCTTTTTCATCCTGACAGCCTGCAGGTGCTCTTTATGGTGAGACAGCTCTGAGTTGTAGTCACGCAGCTGGATGTCCAACTCCTGGAGTGAAACACAGGCATGGAGTTACAGAGAGGAAATACGTTTCTGCCACCGTGTGACCAAATGTAGCAAACCATAAAAAAACAGATGATCAAAGAGAGGGGCTGCAAAAATACCCAGTGATAAAGAACTGAAAGGGTCTGACAGGCCATCAATGCTCACCTTACTGGCCTGCTCCTCATCTCTGAGGAACTGCTCCATCTGTGCTGCTCTCTCCTCCTCACTGAGGGCAGTCTGAGTCACAACCTTCAGTTTCTCCTCCAGCGCAGCATTGTGGATCTTGGCTTCCTTCAGTCTAAAATACACAGAAACATAAAACAGACATTGTGTAGTACATTACCACAGCTCCAGTCAATATGCACACAGAGCCCTGCTGTGATACACTGACTTGTCGTTGTAGTCCTGGATGTCCTTCTTCATCGTGGATATGTGGGACGTCAGCATCTTCACATCAGAGGTTGTTCTCTCTAGGTTGCCTTTGCAGCCTTTTAGCTGCAGGACACATGAGAGTCAGCTCACTCGCACTTATAATAATATCAATATGAAGGCAGTTTATTATTAGTCCACATTCAGCACCTCATCCTGCAGCCTGCCAAAGTCACTCTCCTGCCCCTTCAGCTCCTGCCGCAGTTTTACTGCCTGTTTGTTGGCCACCGCTGACTTCCTCTCGGCTTCTTTCCTGTTGTTCCTCTGGATCTCCATCAGGTGCTTCTTCTCTGCAATGGCGGCCTTCTTTTCCCTCAGCTTCTGGTTGGCTTGGGCAAGTTGCTGCAATAATAATTTAAAAGAAAACACTCTCCTGTGTGAATTCACTCTAGAATGAATGACCAGTAGATGTTTAATGTCCCATGCTTTACCAGTGCACACTGCTGCATCTCAGCATCCTGTTGCTTCATGTACTTGATAGTGTTTTCCCACAGGTGGGTAAGCTGCTGTGTCTCCAGGTGAGCCTGCTGCAGATTCTCTGTCACCTTATCCAATGCAAGCTGGTACGACAGCAGAGGGATTTTAATGGGAAACCACAACTGCCATACTAACATTTACACATACTGTTAGTAATAACACCATGGATGTGCTGTGTTTTTACACATTACCTGGGCTAATTTTGTCTCAGTCTTCTCTTTATCGAGTGCTTTGAGCTTTTCATTGGCCTCCACAGACTTCTTGTCTATCGCCAGAATGAGCGACTGCAGCAGGGGAGGTTAGACAGCTGTTAGTTGATGATAACTCAAAGCTGTAAGTGCTGCAGAAGAGAGATGTTTTCATCTCTTTACCTTGATCCTCTGCTCATCTTGCTGAGCGTATTTGTTGATGGCCATCGTGTCCTCATATTTGCCTGCTGACTCCTCCAAAAAGCAATCCAATGTCTGCTGGTCCCAGTTCATCTGCTGCCTGAACTCCTCCAGCTTCTGTTTGGCCTTGAAAAGGTTGTTCTGGGGATACAGATACATGTTGTTGTGGCATCACAATCTATAGCTACTTCTCTTTTCTATTGTTTTTTTATTTATGAAAGGCTCTGACCTCCAGCGTGTTTTTCCTCTCTCCTAAGGAGCTGAGCTCATTCTCCATCTTAGCTGTGTCCTGAGTCAGGCGGCTGGTTTCTCTCTCCGCGAGGGCTGTCAGGTGTTTCTCTAACTCTATCTCTCTCTCCTTTGCCTCACACAGAGCCTAGACAATACAAATAATACACACTGCATAACCCACCACAAAACAAACATATCACAACTCATAGATACAATACTGACCTCAGTGTTTTCCAGCTCTTCTTTAATATTCTTTAGGTAATTGGCCATGTTCTTCTTTTGTTCCTTGTTTTTCTCCAGTTTGTCTTCCAGTTGTGCCCGCTCTATCTCTTTTCTACAAATCTGTTGACATCATCGTGAAACAGCACACACAGTGAATCAAAATTCAGATACCGAAAACTGATGTGCAATACCATTAAGAAAACGCAATCTAAAGTGTAAATACATACATATCTGTCACTTAACAAGACAAAAAGATTCAAATGTCACATTTTATTTGGAAATTTCAGCTGTGCCTGGATTTTACAGGTGCTCTTAAATATTTAAAATAATGAATTGAACAGTGACCCTGGTGTCACTGCAGGAGGACAGTGTGCACAACCTGCGCTCAGTCAAATCGTTAAGGCTGTTCCATACTCTACGAGAACAGAGAACTCGCTCAAAGTTCGTTTCGGCACGGAGGTACCATACTCCGCCAGACGTGTGTGCATACGGGCCTCCTACGCAGCGCACGTCACACACAAAAGTTGACAATGCAGTTGTATTGCAAATTGTGAGCACAGTCGTGGTTACCTGGCCTAACGAGCTGATAATGTTCAGGAAAGAGTACAACATGACAATAGATAGAAGATCAGTGTAGCTGACTGTAGCAGACCTCTGGTCTGTGTGAGTTTAACTCTGTCAACGTGTGGATGACTGTCTGCAATACTGGGATTAGTTTTTATCGCCACCTTTTGGACAGACACTCTCTCTGTGCGCCGTGTTTCTCCTTCCAGGAGCTGTTTGACAGCTGCTCATCTAAACTGTCCATCGTAGTTGTACTTCCTCCTTCTGTCTGTGCGTTCTGCACCTGAAGAAGCTCTTGCGCTTCTCCACATTCATCACGCCCACAATACATTCCGACCAATCACAGCATGGTTGACGCACAGCCTTGAGAGAAAAAGTTCTGCCCGGGCCATGCGTCCGAGAGCGCTGCACAACGGGCGGTCCGAGAGAAAAATGAGGTCATTTTGTGGGTTTGGGGGTTCTGTGTTCTCGTGGAGTATGTACAAACCTCATCAACGGTTTGTGTTTCAACATTATTCTTCAGGGGGTAATTTTAAACACCCAAAAACAAACAGAGAAAAGGAAGCTAAACAGTCCGTGTCATTAAACATGTTAATAAGTTTCCTTACCTCCTCCAGTAAGGCTTTGTTTTCAGCGTTGAGCTCGGGGAGAGCATAACGGCTATCCCACCCCACTTCAGCCAAAACTGGGCCGAGGACTTCAGACATATTAGTTTCCATTTTAACACCGCGCCTGACAAGTGCTATGGAAAGCAATAACGCGGTCATTCTTAGCAATATCTCTTCACTCCTTCTATACGGCGTCTCTGTGCTGGTTGCTAGGGCTCAGGTCTGTTGTCAGTCGCCCCTAGCAACCACACATTCGGCATGTCGCCACAAGGAGGCAGCGCGAGACCAGAAGTAATGCTTCCGGTCAGCTTGTAAAATACATTTAAAGTTAATAATAAAGCCAATCAGGTTTTTAGATGTGACTCAATGGGAAACCCAGCGAGTCTATTAGAAGTAGAATGATCTCACAAAGTCATCAATAAGGACGGGCCACGCTCCTGTTAAAGAAACAGACTCTTGTATTATTGGTTCACAATATTATCATGGATAATAATGATCGCAGTAAAAGCTCTTTTGACGTAAGCCACCCACACACCTTCCTCATCATAATTGACATGTCATCTGTGATCATGTGCTGAAGTCTAGTAAGAGATTCCAGGTGTCCTTAGGAATCGATCTTTTGTGGTGCTCCTGAAAGAGACATAAAGCAAAGCTTATAAATCATAAGGATTAGTCCCATGATTACATCACCTCAAGTTTGTTTAACTCACAACTAAAAACTTGTTCCACAACTCCAAGAACTTGAATCTTCCAGCCAATACTAATTCCAATATGCAATTGCCATCTCTAAATCTGTAATTAAAAAAAACACACACACACAAATGAATAAAGAAATAAATGGAATTAAGAAAAGAATAGCTGTGAATGAGCAATAAGCAATAACATGAGTACTGAAAGATTCTTACCCAAACCTTTCTGGCCAGGATTTTTGGCAAAATTAAATGTAAACTGGTAAAAGTCCTTAAATCTTCCTTGGTCCTTTAACTCCTGCTCCATCTTTGGCAGCTGAGCTTTTAACTTCTCTATGCTGTCACACCTGTGGAAGCATTACATCACACAATTTTGTACATACACAGTACCACTGACTTATGTGACATCTTCCAAAAACATCCTGTAACTTCTACTAGGGAACTTTTAGCAGCAAACTTATAATACACATGATTTCATATTGTTAACAAGATAGAATAGATCTATATGTATAGGTAAACAAATGTATATAAAGATAGAAGCTAGCGTTACGGTACATAAGCAATGCTTTTTTTTTTTAACCATGTTACTCTGAGTGTGTGTTGTGAATGTTGTGAATGTTGTGCTGCTTGTAAAGAAACAAGCCGAATTTGTGGCTGAGGTGGCAAAATGTCACTGAGTTTACAGAGATGCACCAGAAAAAGGATTTGTTAAGAGTCATCTGACCTTGGGGTGAGTGCTGACTGCACCTTTTTTTCCACTAGTTCTCTACACACCCAGTTCACCATTCTGTGTGACAGGTATGGTATTGGAACAGTGGGATATTTTGTTACACTTCTGAGCCAGCAGTGGAGGCAGTCACAGTAAAGAATGGCTGTGACAAAAAAACCTACACAAGCCAACTGACACACCAGCACACCCTGATTACATGATCCAAGAATGCCTGTAAAGCACACTCATACTTGTTTTGTTTGTGAAAGAGTGAAGATAGGCATACACAGCATGAGCAGGTGGCCTTCATAGCAGCATTAAAGTGCAAAATCTGTGAAAGAGGTTATTTACCTCAAGCCCACTGTAAACAGATCTTAGTGGGGTTTTTTTGTCCAGGCACTTAAGTAACCAACAAGCCTGCATTAATGCCATATTAATATAACTGAAAGTATTGTACTCCATCTCACTCCGCTCTTTATACATATTTACAATTCAACTTCCAACATTTGAATTATGGTTGTCCTCTTAATTGTGAGTATAACGTTTGAATGGTTGAATTTGGTAAGAATGGAAGAACAGTTTGTTTCCCCCCTTCATCGTTACCCCTGTTCTGCCAAGGCCATCCATGACTCCTGTTTTGAGAACTCGCATTGGGTTGCTGCCCTGACTTCCAGGCTATAAGGAGGACACTTATACTGTCGGGTCCAAACCCAGGTCATCACAGAACTGCTGGATCCCATCGATGCCTATCTTGTTGTCATCATGAGGATCTGCATATAAGAGCACAAAGAGTCATTTGATTGACAAGTGATTCAGGGACAACTTTTACATTTGTAAAATGTAACTTGTACATTTAAAAGTGTATTACAAAATGAACATTTGCACACAGTATTGTAGTGATGCATTTCCTACCTCTGAATTGTTGTGACCTAATCTGGTCACCCCGGATTCCCAGACTCCGTCCCCGAAGCACAGAACATTGAATGAAAACCAGTACTGATCAGTTTCAGTTTCGCCTTTATAAAGGGAGAATGCACAGCTCAATACAGACCCCTCGATCTGCTCCTGCAGCTGACCATTTGCATTCTGTCTGTCCCATGCATTAGGCTCGTTTTATTAATCTTACAACAAGGTGTGGTTACATTTACATAGAAAGGCATAAAAGGTAATGTTTTTCAGTGAAACATGCATATTCAATAATCACAAGGTGGAGGGCGTATACGAAACTAAAAGACATTGAAGTTCTCCCACTCACATCTCTGATGTGAGGGTGTGTGTGTATTCTCACAGGTCCTCCTGTTACGGCCTTGAGTATATCTTGTCTCTTTGGCAAGCTTGTGTGGGTCAACTTAGGGGTTTGCAGTTCGAATTTCTAAACTAACCATTAAACATCAGAATGCTTTATGACCTCAGTCAGAGGTCACGATCTATGAGCAACCATACACTTTTACCATATGTGCAGACAAACATATATTTTGACCAAGTTTGACCATACATTTCCACAATTCCCCCTTTTGGACTCTACTAAGAGTCCAACACAAAATAAGCAAAAGAAATAACAAACGGTCACATCAGCAAATAGAAAACACTGTGTGTAATCAAACAAAACTATGGGTAAAAGTGACATCTATATATAACAACACTGTGAGTAAAATCCAAACACCTGGTGTGTGCGTATGTGTGTCAAAACCATTAATGAAGGTGCAAAAAAGAAAACTCTGTGAGAATGTAGTGTATTAAAAACATATCATGTGAGTACATAAAACGAAACGTGTTATACATCATAGTATGTGGGGGTATTTTAATCGGTCGGTCTTTCACCGTTCCCGCCCCCAGATACTCCTAACAGCTCAAATATAATGAAAATTATCCTACAGTAAGAATGTTCAAAAGTGTGTCATTCAGCCGTCCACGGGTGGGTCTCGGTCCGTCTGCCTCGTCCATCCAGCCCCCGTCAGGTCCTCTGGTCCTCTCGTCCTCAGGATGTGTCTTCTTTCTTCGGATCCCTGGGGTTAGACTACCCGGGATCCTTGATCTCTGTCAGGGGATTATTCTGCCCCTTTTGTGACAGGATCTGTGTCTGAATCAGCCGATTCAGACTTCTGCGCCCTCAGATCAGCGTGGACGTCCTGTAGAGATCATTGAGGCTCCTCTGCGCCTGCGCACTGGCTCCAGTGATACCAGGTGTCCCCCTTTCCTCTCAGCCGAACCGCGTGAGAGGTGCGTTCCGTCACTTGGTAGGGACCGGTCCACCTCGGCTCCGACCACTTCCTTTTATCACCTTCAGGAGGACCCACTCGGCTGTGTGTGGCTCCTTCTGGACTCACCATCTCTCCTTTCTCCTGTAATACAAATTCTAACACCAAAGCTTCAAATTCATTATATTATGGTTTATATTAATACCATACTGCATGCTTCTTCAGTCTCAGCCGGCCAGCTGGTCCAGGAAACTGTCGACCTGTAAGAAGCTCATAAGGTGTAGATTATATGGCGTTATTACCAGAACATCAATACAATAGATAATACTTGAACCCATATAAATTTGGTCTGTGCACAGATTTTAGCCAATTTTTGTTTGAGGTTTGATTCATCCTTTCCACCTTTCCTTGAGATTGTGGATGATAAACAGTACCAAAAGCATGCTTCAGTCCCAACATAGCCTCCACCTGCTGGAGGTATTTATGTTTGAAATGTGTTCCATTGTCAGATCTGATTTTTTTCAGGAAAACCATGTCTAGGAATGTAGGTGTTAATCAGAAATTTAATAACAGTTTGTCACGACACCCCACATGGCCTACCCCATGCGCTTCCTCCATGGCAGTCTGTCTCAGTCCAGGTGGCAGTATGGGGCGTCCGTCAGGCCCTCTCCATACTCCTCCTGTGTCAGTCGCCCCTCTAGCTTTCCACAGTGTTTTTTCCTGTGGAGAGGCTTTGTTTTGCAATTCCATCAAATCAGTCCAATCAACAGGGGGAGGCAAGTCTGTTTCTGAACACATAAAAAGCATTCGCTCAACATAGCCTGCTGCCTGTTTTGCTGCCTGATCTGCTGCATTGTTTCCTCTTGTGACCCTGTCAGTTCCTGCTCCATGACCTTTGCACTTAATCACAGCCACTTTGCTAGGCAACAACAGAGCTTCAGCAAGCTCTCTCATTTCAGCCTCATGCCGTATAGGTTTGTTAGTTGCAGTGAGAAAACCTGCTCTCAGCCATTGCCCTAATTCCACATGCACTGCTCCTGCCGCATATGCTGAGTCAGTAAAAACATTGATGTCCTGTCCTCGACCTATCTTTAGTGCCTCAATCACTGCCCTCACCTCGGCTCTCTGCGCTGACTGCTGTCCCTCTAATCTTTCTGCTTTCAGTGTTCTCATTTCTTCCCCTGTGTCTTCAACAACTGCGTATGCTGCTCTGAGTCCTTCTGTGTCATGTCTAAAACAGCACCCATCTGTGAACAGATTTCTGGCCTCTGTTAGTGGTGTGGCCTGTAAATCCATTCTGACTTTTTCTTCTCTGGTTACCCTCTCTACACATGTGTGTGGCTCTCCAGCTCCTATCTGGTCTGCCATGTTGATACCATCATGTGTGAAGGTGATGTTTGGTGCTTCTAAAATCTTGCTCAACCTCCTCTGTCTCAATGAGGTGAGTGTGAATGTCTCTGAGTTCACGTATGCCACTACACTATGTGTTGTCAGTACATACAGCTGGTGTCCCATGACCATGTGTGCGGTTTTTTGAATTAGCTTAGCTATTCCTGCTGCGTGTTGTGTGCACTGAGGGTGTCTTTTCTCCATGTTGTCCAGGGGGACGCTGATGTACATCAGTATTAGTCTTTCTCCCCCTTTTCTCTGGAACAGGATGCCATTGATGCAGGCATCCGTTCCAGAGACATCCAAATAGAAAGGTAAAGTGTAGTCAGGTGAGGCTAGTTCTGCTGCAGTGGCCAAAGATTGTTTAAGAGCAATGAATGCTTGTTCCGCGGCCTGCGTCCAATTTAGGCGAGCTGACACATTACGCATGCCATGTTCTTTGACAAGGTCTCTGAGAGGTTGTGTGAGGCCCGTGTAGTTAGCAACAAAGTTTCTACTGTAGCCAGTCAGACCGAGAAATGAGAGCATGTCCTTCACTTTATCAGGACGCGGATGATGCAAAATGGTAGATTTGTGCGAAGGCGATATGCTGACTCCCTTTTGTGAAACAATGCGTCCTAAGAAAGCAACTTGTTTCCTGACTAATTGGAGTTTAGATTTGCTGACCTTAAAACCAGCTGTGGCCAGATGTTGCAAAACAGCCTGCGTGGCATCCAGGCAGATTGCTGCCGTTGGAGCTGCGATAAGAAGGTCATCAACGTACTGAATGAGTGTAGTGTTTTCTGGGAGGGTGCAGTGACTGAGTATCTGTTTCAAAACCTGATTAAAAATACCGGGGGAGAGCGCAAAACCTTGAGGTAGCCTGGTGTAGCGATACTGTGTTCCCTGACATGTGAATGAGAAAATGTCTCTGCATTCAGGTGCCAGAGGGAGACAAAAGAAAGCATTAGCTAAATCTATGCAGGTGAACCAGCTCTGTGAAGGATCCAGTTGGGCCAATGCCACATATGGATTCGGAACTGGTACCGTGGGGGTTGACAGTACAGCGTTAATGTCCCTCAGATCATGTGCCATGCGATATTTACCTGTCCCTTTCTTTTCTACAGGTAGGATGGGAGTATTCCAGTCTGAGTGAGAGAGTTCCAGCACGCCATTTTCAAAAAGTCCATGAATAGTATCTGCAATGCCAGCTCCGGCTGCTGGCTTGTGTGGATACTGTGGTATCCACAAAGGGCCTGGTGTGTTAATCTGAAACGTCACAGGTTCACAGTCCACCAGACCCACGTCAGTGGGGCCGTCTGCCCATAAATGTGGTGGCAAGCTGTCAATCACAGCCTGTGCCAGAGGATGATCAGTTTTCTCTCTACCATGATGTCTAGCAAGCAGTTCATGTGCCAGAGTGACAGTGTTCATAGTTGAAACAGTTATTTTGTATGCTTTAGCAGATGGAGAATACATGATTTGAGGTAAAGGTGTGGGTTGCCAGTCTGATTGCCCCATGGCACGTTTAACCATGCCACCTAGTTCTTTGGCCTGGTGGTTTGGATGTACAGCTAATGAGACGTGGGGATGCCCTTCGTCACTCATCATGTACCAAGACATTTGTTCTGGAGTGAGGTCCACACCGGCTGCCACGCCCTCAGATGCCACAAAAATGTCTCGGACTGTAATAGACCAGTCCTGTCCCTCTAGGGAGTGCGCAAACTTCTCATGGTACCAATCAGTTTGCTGCCTGTCATAAAATAGAGTCACATGAGGGGGGTCAGGGGGAGAAACATATGGTTCGACCTGCGCTATCCAGGGCTTCCACCGCAGGTAGGCAGAAAGGATTCCTGGGTTCTGGGGAGTTTCAGGATGTAACATGCCCCAGTAGATGTCAGCACATGGGTCAGTCACAGGTCTCATCAGATATTGTCCGCCTGTGTCTGCAACATTACAGTGGAACATGGTGCCGTCCGGCAGTGTCACTGTCAGCCCGTCTGGGCCGCACAAAATAGATGCTCCAAACTTAATCAGCAAGTCTCTCCCCAGTATATTCAGAGGCAGAAGAGGTGAGTGTACAAAACAGTGTGAAACAGTCTGATGTCCCAACTGAGCAGTCATGGGAGTGGTTATAGGCAGAGTCTGTTTATCCCCAGGTCCTGGGGGGCGGGAGGAAGCCCTCCGTGGACCAGACGCTGCACGTCCTCGGGCATACTGTCCCTGTCTGTGTGGACAGTCTTTGGCCCAGTGTCCCAACTCCTCACAGTAATAGCAGCGGTCACGACTTGGGTCTCCCCTCGGCTGTCCCCTAAGTGTTCCACCCCTTCCGCGCCTGCCTCTCCATCTGCCCCTCCCTGATCCGTACCCCCTGTAGGACCCCGTAGGCTGCTGATAATCAGGAGAATAAGGTGATGGAGGCACCCAAGGTGTGACAGGAGGTGCGTCAGAGCTTTCAGTGACAACCATGACTTTATTATTTTTATCTTTCTTTTTGTCATTGGCCTTCTGTCTGGCCTCAGTCAATTGCAGTTTCAATAATTGTGCTTGCAAATCCTGGACATCCTTACTGTCAGCTTGTGCTGCGTCTTGGGCGCGTGCCAAGTGATGTACTAGATGTCTCTCCCACACACTGGAATCACACCCTGCCATGTCTGGGTTATTATCCATGGCAGTTTTTACAGTCTCAGGAACCCCGTATAGGACGGCGGTCCTGTACCACACCCTCTGAATGCCTGGGTTACCAGGGTGGCACCCGGTGTGTTTGATCCATGTGTCTTTGCTTTGATTAAGATATTCTCTTGGACTCTGTTTGGGGTCCCATCTCAACGTGGGAACGGCGGCTCCAGCAGGCAGAGGATATTTATGTCTTAGTGCTCTGCCTATTTCAGTGCTGACCTGAGTGAAAGGTGTGTCATCTCTCTGTCTAGTAGTGGCGGCGTCCTCCTCTATGTCCCTCACTTCTGAAGCTGTAAGACACCTAGAAATAACGGCCCGAAAATCACCTAGAGCGAGTCTGTGACCTGCTGTCAGACTGTCAAGTTGACTCAGCCACATTGCTCCACCTTCGGCCACTGGAGGTAATTTATCCACTAGTGCCTGTACATCACCTAGTGGGAATGGACGATATTTGATCTGGTGTTCAGTTTGAATCAGTGGTAACTGATGGTTGAGTGTCTGTGTATTATCATGTCCTTGAGATCTAGTTGTCATGTGGTGTGTTTTGTGTCTGTGTGCTAAGTGTTCAGCCTCGTGTGTTTTCAACCACTCCTCAGTAGCCTTGGCCTGTCTCTGTAATAGTTCAAACGTCTCTCCCTGCTCCGCGGACCAAACACCCTCGACCTGCATCTGAATTCCAGCTGTCCTCCCTTCCTGTGATCCATCTTTCCACACACCTCCCACGTGAAGTGTAGCGTCTCCAAATTGGGGTTAGCGTGTGCATATGTGTGTGGTGTTAAGTCCTGAGCTATAGCAGCCCGCAACTCCTTTAATTCCTCCTGCAACTGTTGCACCTTGTCTATTTCTCCCTGCTTTGTGTTCACAATGTCTGGTGTCTGTGTTCTGTGTGACAGCGGGGCTTCAGCTGCAACACATAGTGCTCTGTCGCAGCTCGGTTCTCTGCCCTTTCGCAGCTGGAAAGGTGAAAGGTCAGGGGCCTCTGGAGGCCCTTCACGGGTGCTAACTCCCGAGGGTAAAGCAGACACACTACTCACTTAGGACGTGTGAGAGCTGTCATCAGACCACGTCTCAGAGGAATCAGGCATGTCTGTTATGGCCAGTGTGCCTTGAGTTATTTGTAAGACTGGATATAACCCAGCAGATGAATGAGAGGATGGTGGTGCAGTAGGAGGGGGTGGTGTATACGGTGGGGGATCCTTAAGTTTTTCTGCTTTGGCATCCTGTGTTTTGGGCTTCTCGGTCATGAGGTGAGTTACACCCTGACCTATCAAAGCCCATCGCGCCCACTGAGCTCTCTTCTCCTCTGCTTTTTCCTGCTCCCTCTTAAATCTCCCTTTCTTAGACCAGCCACACTGCTCTGCACTCTTCCTGGCCTTCTCCCTCTCTGCCTTCGCTTCACCCTCCTTTCTCCAAAACTCCTTCTGTAAACAACCTCTATCTTTCATGCCACGGCCTATTTCTCCCAGCAAAATAATGACTGCCTCCCTCATCTGAGTCATCTCTTCAGATGCGGTTTTAGAGTCAAAAGCCTGATGCAGCGCTTTCTCCAAAATAATCAGTTGAGCTTCTACTGTTTTTAGTGGGCTGTTCGGACCCCACCCATCATCAACAGTGTCTCTATTAAAATCTCCGTCCATGTCGTCAGTCATCAAAGTCTCAGTCATGTGATTACGTGAAAATTAAAACTAAAGCTTAATAATAGTGTGTTATTTGCAAAACTGTGCTCAGAAGAGTTAACAAAACTATGATGTTAGAAAAGTTCAGAAACTATGTTCACATCAGAAATATATACAAAAGTATGTGCACAACAAAAAACACTAATCCAGTTCGTGAGTGAACCTACTTCAACAGGCCACTGCTTTACGTTTACACCGATTAAGGTTTCCAGCAGTGCTGCTGCTTCAGTTCACCTCGTCTCTGGCATTCATACACATTCCACACTCATGCTTTACCCATTTATACTGCGAGCTCGGTGTGTGTGTGTCAGTACTGTATCTTCACTTCTCTTTGTTTCTCTTTAGGGGTGCTTCATGAACTCACAGGACTTATTCTCTGGTCTTGCCGTTCAGTGTAAGAACAGCTCACAGTTATTTCATTAATTACTCTACTCTCTGATCTTGTCGTCTTTATCTCAGACGACTCACAGTTATGAGTCTCAAGAGTGCCTTTCTTTTCTAGATTCTGGCCGACTGAGAAATATGGCACGCTGTGTCCCTGGTACTCAGTCCAATGGATTCGAGACTAGCCTCTGTCCGTGACACCAGAATCTTATATATCTGTAATTTGGAAGCCTGTTGACTTACTTCAACTCCCGCCTAACTAGTGCGGTCATTGTTTAAGTTTCCAGTCTGTCCAACATGCATACCATGTGTTTTCTGCCTGGTCTTGTTCTCTCTCTCTTTTTTGTAGTGATTTAGGGTTCCTCAAGCCCCGGGCCTCAAACCCAGCTTTTCCGGCCCCTCGTCAGAGTACCGGTGGAGTCGCCACACTCAGGAATTGCTACCCCTTTTTCTCTTATTCCTCTGCAGGCATTATCCCTCTGCAGGCATTATTCCTCTGCAGGCATTATTCCTCTGCAGGCATTATTCCTCTGCAGGCATTATTCCTCTGCAGGCATCATTTACTTATCTCTTAAACAGCTGTAATCATTCACTCATTTACCGTAGTCATATACATTCACTTACGGTTATTTCACTGTAGTCATATTCATTCACTTACAGTTAAATTCATTCAGTCAATGTTCTTTTTGCTTTTACAGACAGATTACTACTAAGACTCGGGACACGTTACATTTTAGAGTAGTCAATGCAGATATAAAAGGTCTGCTTACCTTATTGTTGCCGGCACGTGTCCTCTGTCTGTTCGTAATCGGCCCTTGTGTTCAATTGACGGATCTGAGGATGATTTTTGCCCTTTGATCCCGGACGAGCCCCCAATTGTTGTGACCTAATCTGGTCACCCCGGATTCCCAGACTCCGTCCCCGAAGCACAGAACATTGAATGAAAACCAGTACTGATCAGTTTCAGTTTCGCCTTTATAAAGGGAGAATGCACAGCTCAATACAGACCCCTCGATCTGCTCCTGCAGCTGACCATTTGCATTCTGTCTGTCCCATGCATTAGGCTCGTTTTATTAATCTTACAACAAGGTGTGGTTACATTTACATAGAAAGGCATAAAAGGTAATGTTTTTCAGTGAAACATGCATATTCAATAATCACAAGGTGGAGGGCGTATACGAAACTAAAAGACATTGAAGTTCTCCCACTCACATCTCTGATGTGAGGGTGTGTGTGTATTCTCACAGGTCCTCCTGTTACGGCCTTGAGTATATCTTGTCTCTTTGGCAAGCTTGTGTGGGTCAACTTAGGGGTTTGCAGTTCGAATTTCTAAACTAACCATTAAACATCAGAATGCTTTATGACCTCAGTCAGAGGTCACGATCTATGAGCAACCATACACTTTACCATATGTGCAGACAAACATATATTTTGACCAAGTTTGACCATATATTTCCACAGTATCTGTTGTAGAGCTGTTCAAGCCTCTTCTTGTCTAAAGCTCCCTTTAAATTTGAAACGTAGAGCTCTGGGTTTTGGAAAAACTTATCTGTGGCAACATCTAGTTTCCAGTCATTCTGCGACAGGCAAGTCACCGCAATCTTCTCATTGGATTGTGTGAAAATCATAAACTGACGAACTTTATCCTTCTGTGAGGACTTCAGCTTGACAGTGCAGTTGGCATAATGTAAACAGGAATGGTTTAACTTATAACAGCTTATTGAGACTGGTATGAGAGTGCAAAAGATGTAATGGTGCAAGACAGTTGGCATAATGTACAGTCCATGATTGGTTTAAGTTACAGCAGCTTATATGAGACTGGATGACATGACTAAGGTGCAAGCGAATACACAGGGTAAAGTGCCTGGTGCAAAGAGTTCCTTTTTGTTAAAGTGGCTGGTACAAAGAGTTCCTATGTTGGTGGGGGGTCAGGGAAGGGGGGTCAGGGAAGGGGGAGAAAGTGGGGCACAGCAGGGAGAGAGTTCAGCTTCCTGACAGCCTGGTGGATGAAGCTGTCCCTCAGTCTGCTGGTCCTGGCCCGGAGGCTGCGCAGTCTCTTTCCTGATGGCAGCAGACTAAAGAAGCGGTGTGAAGGGTGGGTGGGGTCTCCTGTGATGCGGAGGGCCTTTCGGGTGAGACGGCTGTCGTAGAGGTCTTGGAGGGAGGGGAGAGGGACGCCGGTGATCCTCTCAGCTGCTCTCACTATGCGATGAAGCGTCTTCCTGCAGGTGGCGGTGCAGGCTCCGTACCACACAGTGATGCAGCTGGACAGGATGCTCTGAACAGCCCCTCTGTAGAAGGTGCACAGGATGGAGGGAGGGGCTCTGGCTCTTTTGAGCTTGCAGAGGAAGTAGAGGCGCTGCTGTGCCTTCTTGGTCAGGGATGCAGTGTTGTTAGTCCAGGAGAGGTCCTCAGTGATGTGCACACCCAGGAACTTGGTGCTGCTCACCTGCTCCACAGCAGCACCGTCGATGGTCAGAGGGGTGTGCTCACTGTGTGCTCTCCTGTAGTCCACAACCATCTCCTTTGTCTTCTCCACATTCAGGGAGAGGTTGTGGTCTCTGCACCACTCGGCCAGAAGGTGCACCTCATTCCTGTAGTTTGTTTCATCTCCACCGGAGATGAGACCCACCACAGTTGTGTCGTCCGCAAACTTCACAAAGATGTTGTTGTTGTGTGTTGGCGTGCAGTCATGGTCAGCAGAGTGAAGAGGAGGGGGCTCAGCACACATCCTTGGGGAGCCCCGGTGTTCATTGTGATGGTGCTGGATGTGTTTCTGCCGACCCGCACTGTCTGAGGTCTCCCGGTGAGGAAGTCCAGCAGCCAGTTGCACAGCAAGGAGTTCAGCCCCAGCTGGTCCAGTTTGTTGATGAGCTGCTGTGGGATGATGGTGTTGAATGCTGAGCTGAAGTCTATGAACAGCATTCGAACATATGAGTCTTTATTTTCCAGGTGGGTGAGGGCTGTGTGGAGTGCTGTGGAAACAGCATCATCGGTTGACCGGTTGGGCCGATATGCAAACTGGAATGGGTCCAGGGAGGGAGGGAGGGCCGTCTTGATGTGTTTCATGACTAACCGTTCAAAGCACTTCATGATGATGGGTGTGAGTGCTACTGGACGGTAGTCATTGAAGCAGGCGGGGGTGGACTTCTTTGGCACAGGGATGATCGTGGTGGCTTTGAAGCAGGTGGGGACAACAGCCTGGCTCAGTGAGATGTTGAAGATGTCTGTAAACACCTCAGCGAGCTCCTCAGCACAGTCTCTGAGCACACGGCCAGGTATGTTGTCAGGACCAGGAGCTTTGCGTGCGTTGATCTGGCTGAGAGATGTCCTCACGCTGGCTCGGGACAGGGAAAATACCTGGTCAGTGGGAGAGGGTGTGATCTTTTGTGCAGGGGTGCTGTTGAGTGCTTCAAAGCGTCCAAAGAAGTCATTCAGCTGGTTCAGCAGAGCGCTGTTGCTGTCACAGGTCCGTGAGGGGGCTTGTAGTCCGTGATGGTCTGTATCCCCCGCCACAGGCTCCGGGTGTCTCTGCTGTCGCTGAAGTGGTGGGCAACCCTCCTGGAGTACTGCCTCTTCGCCTTCCTGATGCCACGGGACAGGTCAGCTCTGGCTAACCTTAGGCTGGTCTCGTTGCCTCCTCTGAAGGCAGCGTTCCTGGCCCTCAGCAGCCTGTAGACCTCCCCTGTCAGCCATGGTTTCTGACTGGCTCGAATGCTGACTGTCCTGGTTTCAGTTACATCATCAATACATTTGGTGATGTATGCAGTGACAGTCTCTGAGTACTCCTGGAGGTCAGTGCAGTTGTTGTGGGTTGCAGCCTGCTTAAACACATCCCAGTCTGTTGTGCTGAAACAGTCCTGTAAAGCTCCTGTGGCTCCCTCCGGCCACACTCTCACTTCTTTTCGGACTGGTTTGGCAACTTTTACCAGTGGTCTGTATGCTGACATTAACATAACAGTAATGTGATCAGAGGCTCCGGGGGGGGGAGGGGGAGGGCTTTGTAAGCGCCTCTCTGGGTGGTGTAAACATTGTCCAGTGTGTTGTTACCACGGGTTGGAAAGTCTATGTGTTTGTGAATTTTTGGAAACACAGTCTTGGGGTCTGCATGGTTGAAATCACCCACCAGGATGAGAAAAGCATCAGGGTGGGCTGTCTGCTGCTCACTGACCTGCAGGTAGAGCTCATTCAGTGCGTCGCTCCTGTTGTTGCTGGAGCTCGGCGGGATGAACGCAGCTACAAGCAGTATAGCTGTAAACTCCCGTGGCAGGTAAAACGGCCGGCACTTTATAATCATAAGCTCCGTAAGTGGCGAGCAGTGTTTGGAGACCACAGCAGCGTCCCGACACCAAGAGTCATTGATGTAAACACAGAGCCCTCCGCCGCGGGTCTTACCTCCTTCAACCAGGGCTCTGTCCGCTCTGAAACATGTTAGGCGGTCGAGCTGGATGGCGGAGTCATTTGTAACCAGATAGTGTCAGATCAGCCAAGAAAGCA